>NC_134573.1:115038954-115338954 GCF_050947875.1 Dermacentor variabilis
TACAAGTGGCGGAGGCCGCCCACCTTGGAAACAAATCCCACGCTGGCTAAGATAGGCTTAATGTTTGGTATAATCGTTGCGCTTGGATCAATGGTGAGTAAGCAAGAGAGTAAGAACGTGAACAAAGGGTCGGGGCTGGTGTTCTATTTTACTCAAAAAAGCATTTTAGCTGTGGCTTCAAATTTTAGAGAATAAGACATGCTACTTACAAGAACAACCGCAAAAAAAAAGCTTTGTTGCAAATACGGAAACTACAAAAAAAATTTTTTCCTCATGTTTTCTTTTCATCAATTTTCGTTCAGCAATTCCACATTCAAAATGCTTCTCAGCTAAGCTTCGTTATGACTCGAAATTCGAATCAATGGCGGCTGGCAATTTAAAAGGCCCTGAAAAATCTAAATTACTCCTGCTGTAAGTATTTATTTTTCTTTGCTCTAGAAATGCGTAGTTCCGTTTTGATCGTTGCACCTGCATTTTTGAAACAGCTTGCAGCGATGAACTAAAGCTTCAATGTGCACATAAGTTCTCGGCAACCAAACGTAGAACACTGTAGGTGATTTCATGGTCGTTACACCTGGATTATGATTCACGTACATATTCTCCAGGATTTTCTTCTGCAAGTGCTGAAGTGACAAAACCCTGTTTCCACGAACGACGCAGCCGCAATAAACGCATCTGGTGTCGCGCAGCCTCTTTGGCATAATACTGCGGTGGCGAACTTACGATAACCCGTGTGTTCACATGAACCAGAACAAGCTCTTTTAGGAGCATATTTCTATACTGTCCACGGTGACTGAAGGAAACTCAAATGCACCCTGTAAAAGAGCGTCACCTGGATGCTTAGTATCCTTAGAGATAGCTGGTGCTGGAAACTAGCTCACACAGTGAGCATTTAGAGGGTCTCCCGCATTCCGATAATCTGAACCAGAGTGAGAGGCAGACAGTTATCATGCTATACTCTTACCACGCTGCATGCGCCGTGACAACAGCTGATATATCTATTTTCTGCTGGAAGATATGAAGAAAGTGTTCGTGATGAGTTTTAATAGAAAAAATTACTTAATAATACTACTAGTCAAAACGAAGACCGCCAAAGACAACCGCTTACGCTTCGCGCTCTATCTGGGAGTGATTTCCGTCTGGTTTTCTGGACTATACATGCATGCGCAGTGCGTTGTTCTCTGCTACCACTGTCATAGTGGGCTAATTCTTCTGCAAGGGCAAGCACTGATGCATGGCACGATTCTATTAAGGCTGTGTTGGCTTTTAAAATCCACTAGCACAGATTCGGACCTAAAATAGCTACGTTAAGCTTCCAAAAGCATAGTGCTGTTCGTTACGTTTCTGCCTGGCGCGGTGTCCCGTAAGCCGCTCAAGTATTTCGCGTTATCTGAGCGACCCTTCAAAAAATTCACTTATGCAACCCTTGAGCGTAAAAAAAAATGCTTTTTTCTTCAAGTTACTTCATTAGCCGGGTCTTGGTAAACTTAAGCGTTCCTTTTCGAAGTGTAAATGACGTGCTGGTAGAACCTGTGTCCTAGATATTCCAGAACTTTTGTGAAGAGCTAGTATTTGGTATCTTGAACATGGAGCCCCGTTCTTGAAATGTGAGTGATGACTGCTGTGAACATGCTGCGATGCTTTTCAGGAGCTGCACTAGCCCCGTGAATCGTGCCCTCATATAAAACTACCTGACATAATTTGGCATAATAGTTCTGCGAGAACCCGCAAGGTGTAGAGAAGTAATTGTTTAGGGGAAAATTACACATCCACCCAATCGCAGCTATCACGTCAAACTCTTGCGTTTGCTTCGACTTGTTGACAAATTCGACTTCGCCCTGCCATCTGCTAGCCGCCTGATTAGCTCAGATGGTGGAGCTCCAGAAAGGCAGTGGTTCCGGGTTCGAGTCCCGGAGCAGGACGAATTTTTCTTCAGCTGCTAGGCTTTTTCTTCGAGGAACCCCTATGGGTTTCTTTTGTAGCAATTGCTGCTAATGGGTGGGTGTCTCATTCTCCCTTAAATAATTACCTGACATAATCCTTCGAACACTGTGCCAGTTGTTCCATGAAACAAACCAGGTACGATTTAAGCATCATATGACAATCGTCCAACCTTCCAAACAATGTTGTTGTACCAACTAGCCTGTTTCATTGCTCTACTGAACCTTTCAAAGCGCTTTTGCTTTGTTTATGGCTGTATGCACCAGCTCATAGGCCACCTCGAATGTCAATTGCTTCTCTGCCAATCGCCAATAGTCGTTGCAGAACTACACTGTCTGCGATTAGAAAAACCTGTCTGTCATGCAGCACATTTCGTAAAGCAGTTTCTCACCAAATCCGCGCCTCCAGGCTAATTCCAATAAGGCGATGATCTAGTCAATAACATATTTGCCATGTAGCGGACCTCTGTTTGCGAAGATGTCTTTGAGAAGGCGTTATCCTTCACGGCGTTGACGATGATCTGGTAATCTAAGTTCGGCGGTTCATTCAATAGGCTCGGCAACAACAGTGCAGCGTTCGGCCTTCCACTGCTGTATGAGCGTAGTGCACAGTCACATCAGTGTTTCGTTTCAGTAGTTATGTGTATGCACTGTCATCGTCCGAACTAGTACACTCTACCCGAAGGGACACTAAATTCCCAGCTGCAAACTGCGACTGTATTCCACAAGGGTCAGCCCTTGCACCATTGGAGACGGCGTTTACAACTTCGCTAACGGAGTACTCACAAGTGTAGTGCTGTACGAGGGCTGGTAGCCACCAGGTCGCCAATTCAAGAGGCAGCGGTTGCCCCTTGTTTTGCGTCGTTGCACTGACCTGGCGCATTGATTGAGCATCGCGCGAGAAACAGGAGTGCGACGCTAAATCTTTGGTTCGGTGGCTGTCCTTTGATCTTCGCGTAAAACTGCCAAATTCTACATCGAAGCTGCCATGCTGAGTTCCACAATGGTTTGCGCCTCGTGGCAGTTGTGGTGGCCGGCATCAAATGTTAGTGTTCCTGTATATGCTCCCGCAGGGAGCATATACACCCTGCGGGAGCATATACAGGAACACTATCAAATGTTAGCCAACAACGCCGCCTGCGTCGGAGATGCGAAGCTATGTCCAGGATGGACGCCATAATGGCTGGCTGATATCAGCGTATATAATAGTCCAACGCGTCGTCATCACACGCATGCGCACGCGTAGGTTATGTAACGCTGGTGAGAGTGGACCAGTGTACATTCCAGCGCGTTACCGTGACTAAGTAACCGGAGTCCGTCTACGCATGCCCGCGACACTTACGTCCCCACTGAATAGGCTCGACATCGCGCTGTGGTGCTTTTTTGGACATGCTCAAGTTTTACCGTATCGTGAAAATTTGCAATGACGACACATTGAGGTGATCTGAGAGGCCTCAGCAGCCGCGGGAGTCAATCAGAGTAGACAAAACGGCAATATGATGCGTATTCACGATGTCCAGTTTATTAACTGTGAACTCCTGCGGACTACTACGTTTATGTTACCCAAATGTGATGTGCACCCACCATATTGAGAGCCATCTGCTTTTAATTCTGATGATCATCAATAGTAGCACGTTTTCTATTCACATTAGAGTGGATTTTGTCGCCCGGTGAGAGTAATTACGGAGAAGCTCCGGGGAAAGTTTTTGTTGATCAACAACAATAAAAAAATTATGCTCTTCCCGATAAAAAAAATGCGCTTTGAGGAAACTCTCATTGGCGTACAGGACCAGCAACCTTTGCGGGCTGCCAGGGTCTAACCTCAGAAAATGATCGAGTTGGTTCAGGACACTGTAAAAATCCCTGTATTATGTTATCAAGCCCTTGTAGTCGTAGTCATCTTCCTTTCACTGTAATGTAATTCCTCGCGGAGTGATCTGAAACCTTCTTGTATCTGCGTGGGTAATGTGCACCCATTATATTGAGAGCCATCTGCTTTTAATTCTGATGATCGTCACTAGTAGCACAAAAAGGCGGGGCGTTTTCTATTCACAATACAGTGCAGTTTGTCGCCCCGTGAGAATAATTACGGAGAAGCTCCGGGGAAAGTTCTTGTTGATCAACAACAAGAAAAAAATTATGTTCTCCCCGATAAAAAAAAATGTGCTTTGAGGAAACTCTCATTCCTGAATGTTGATTCTCGTTGTTAACGCATGCGCTACGTTTTATGGTTTTAGTCGGAGCACCTCTTGTGCAGTTTGCGCCGAAAAGCGTATCATATTGTGCAATTTTTCTTAGATTTTAGGAATAGTTTTGTGTATTTTCGTCCTACCCGGCGCCGCAATCCTTCTAACTGAAAGCCGTCTCGACTGTGACTTCGCAGCTAGCACAAATAGTTGCAAAATATTCAGCAGTGGTTGATTGAGCATGATTGCCTTGCCTGCGTAAACAAACATAAGTCAAAGAAGAGAGGTACAACAAGCTGTCAGTTTACGAAAAAAAAAACGTTTTAAATAATATCCAAGGTAATGAGAGCAATGCAAAAAACAGTTATGTTAATTCGGAATAGCAGCAGACGAAGGTCGTCTTTGCATGGCTACGGTGAATGCGCTGAAGAAGAAAAATGGTGCCGACTGCTGGTCTATAGCCATCTTGGTCGCGCTTGGATTAGCATTGTAAATATGTCTTATATATAAGTTCTTGCGTGAGCTATATGTAACATTATTTTTCGTATTCTTTTCCGAGTAATGTTTTCGTCCCTACATTGCAAACAAAATTACGACCGCAAAGTGAAGAATGTTGTTTTTTCGGCATAAGTATCCCTTGGAGACAGCTGCTATACAAGACGTGATAAATCACATATTTTCGAAACTAAATAAGTCCCGATCGAATACAGTGTCTGGTGCGTTTGGCGTGGAATGTCCAAAGCAACACATTGAGCGACCAACGATTGTAGTGCGTGCCACCTACTCAAGTGTCCACTGAGCTAGACCATGGTTCCTTTAGTAAAGTATAGGTCATGCTTCTTTTACAGTTCTAAATAATGCTAACTATACGCTTCGTCCCTCTTAGCGATTCCAAGCGACCAAGCCGTCAATGTGGCGCTTCGGTAACATGGGGCCTTCCCTCTGCTTCAGCACTGAGACGGCGTCTAATGTTTAAGCAGTACAGCAGCGTAATACCAGGAAAGTATAGAATTGGCCTTGCTAATACGCTAGCTAATCGTACTCAAACGCACCACCCGCTGCGCGGGAGTCACGGCCGCACTACGTGCCTTCATCCACTGGGCCCCGCAGTGGCGTCGTTCGGAGACTTCCGTGTCGGTCACCGCCTTCTCCGGAAGGTCCATACCGGTATGAGCCAATACATTTTTCAGACCGTGAGAAACGGCAACACCGATATATCACTAAGGTACCACGGGCAATCGAAGTTCAGGGCTGAGTTTTCGTATAACTAAATATGGTCGTCTTAGATGGGCCACGGTGCGGACGTCCAACTATTTGCAGTTCACTTTTGGAAATGCAGCGGCCAATAGGCTTATTAAAGAAAACTGGGCCCTCAGTGCACATTTTAAAGAAGAAATTTCAATTTCAGATTTCTGCGTCTAAGCCCCTCTTACCCACAGCGACCGCAGTTCTGGCATCCCTTGCGTGACGTCATGAATTGAAGGATGGCCGCTTTGTTGCTACCGCCGAAACATTCGCGTGCGTGCTATGCCGAACTCAGGGCCGCAAGGTATGGCCTCCAACGGCACTGCAATAAGGCATTCGTTGCATTGTGCCTGCAATACTTTCACTCGGACGATAAAAAAACAGCACAAGCGATATAATGGATGCACCAAACCATGCGCATAGCGCAAACAATGACCACGCAGAACGAACATTACTTTTTCATAAGTCAGTGTTGTAGAGTTCTGTACATTTCAATTGCGATTTAAAAAAAAACATCTCAAAATGCAAATTTTCTATGGCGTCGAATCCGCTCAAATTCTGTCGCTTTTCTTGGGTACGAAAAGGGTTCGCTCGTAGTGTAATTCAAGCTGGAAAATTTGGTGTCATGGTCCCTTTAGTACAGTGGCCGCTGACGTTAGGCTGTATGTGGAACATCAGGAAGACGTAGACTGGTGTGTTGGTGCCAATAGAATGGTAGCAGGCAGCATGGCGGTGACTCCCCTTTTATTGCGGACGCATTCGAGGGCTACTTCCCCTAGGAAGTCTGTCCGTCTGTTCGGCAGTTTGCAATGCGTGGCAGGATATACTCCATAGGTATGCATGGGGTCCTATGGAGCCGTATATGAGAATGTCTCATGATCGCGTATCACTACTGAGATGGATGATTATTGCTATATATACTGAGTACCGAAGAGTATTAAACGTTATTAAGATTACTAAAAGACTAGTAAGATTAATTATGATGAAATTCATTCGCCTAATTAAGTCTCCTTAATGCTAATAAGGGATGAAAAAGTCGAATTGATTATCCTATCATTTACCCAAATGTGTATATAATATTACTAATTATTAATTATTAAAGCAGTATTACTTATCATTTTGCCTATTCAAGAGTAGTTAGCTCTAAAATTGTTAAGCATATATATTCATGAATAATTAAGGATACCTAGGCTAATATTGACTACCATTAAATCGGTTAATGCCAACAACGATTAAAGAATATTAATTAAGATGGATTGGGCCTGAATTAAGAATCAATATGATTGCATTACTCAAGCCCAGTAGAGATTAATAAGGGTAATGAAAATAATTTATATCACATTATTTATCCTCATTCAGATAATTTACGGTTGCAACTTACCTCAATAAGAATAATTTCCTATATATATATATATATATATATATATATATATATATATATATATATATATATATATATATATATATATATATATATATATATATATATATAATATGTATATATATTTACCAATTAGGCAATTGTAACAGCTCAATGAGAACACTTGAAGCACATTGCGTCATTCTCGACACAGTGAGTCGCGATGTGGGTAACTAGGCCAATCAATCATTCGTTGCATCTGTGAGCGACTCGAAATAATGCTTACGCATTATCTGACAAGTAACTAGGGACTTTCCAACGTAATTTTTTCCTTGTAATGCCGCCGCCGCTCGCCTGTTTTACCAAGGCTGTGACGTGACTCTTTGCTTTTCTTTTACTGGGCTGCGGTGCGGTTTCTAATTTCTCCAGCGGAGCTCTCGCGTCAATTTCTTTTTGTGTGTTCATTGGCCAGGTGCACTGTGTGTTCTTCCGCGCTTAGCCCATTGTTCGTGTGCTTGCACGAAGGCTGTCTTTGCATTCAGTGGTACTCAAGATAAAAGATATGCAGGGACAGAAGGAGTAAAGTCCACGTGGAACACAGAACATCCATTGCTTTCTTTTAGTGATAGCCTTGCACAGTACAGCAAAAATGCATAATTTATTCGTACATATACACAAAAGATAGACACATGTGGATTAAATGCACGCCCACGTTGATACACCTGTGCTCTCATAACAGACAACGAAATGAATAAAAAGTTCACTGGTAACGGGGAGTTGAATCGTTGCAAATTTCCTTGCGAACCACGCTGATACAGTAAACAATGAGACTTTCAGCTGTACTTATGACTTTGAGGTGTTCAGATGGGGACAGTCGGTTAAGATGATTCCGCACGATGATTTCATTCATGCGCTTTCTCTCCATTAGTGGGTCGTCGGCGCTATTCGGTCGATGGCAAAGAGAGCTCCTGAGTTATATAGCACCAATATATATATATATATATATATATATATATATATATATATATATATATATATATATATATATATATATATATATTAGGGAACGTAAACGTAGGAGTAGGAAGGTAGTAAGAGGAGAGAGAGAGAAGCGCTGCTCATGAGAACGAAAATGGCGATGGGTGAAGTTGAACGGCAAAAACCTCTCTCAAAGTCTCACATTCAGACTGCTCTCGCACAATAATTTAACGAGAGCCTTTAAGATACCCTGCCAATGACAAGAGTCTCGTACTGAAATGACGTACTCAACGGTGCACAGAACAAACATGAAACTCGGATGGGAAAAGAGTTAGTGAACGTGTCTGGGTAAAGTGTCAAACGGGCGGCAGGGGGGGGGGGGAAGGAACAGGAAGAAGAAGAGTCTTCAATCTTCAAAGCAGGTTGTTCATGTGGAGCATTAAATGACTCTTCAATTAAACTGGGGACTGAGGTGGAGTAATATATATTACCCTAACTATTCCCCTGAACTTTTTACGCTGCGCGTGAAACTAACTTTACATACGCCACTAAGCTGAACTTGAGTTGCCATATCAGAGTACCTTACGGTATATGAAATATAAGTGAACATTTGCTGAAAGCACCATTGTTCGGTGATATTGCGTCTGATGAATGCACGCCGCATTCAATGTCAGTATAGCACGTAGACAACATAAGCACTAGCCGCAAAACTCTTAAGTATTAAAAAAGCTATCTCTCTTTATGAAATTTATTATCGTAGGATAATAAATACCGCATAGCAACACGCCATACTAATGATGTACTTGGGCGATAACCATACATTTTGCCTACCAGCTACCTTCACAAAAAGAAAAGAAAATGATATGTATAAAGCTTACTGAAATATTTTTCGGCCAGTAATTTAGTCCACGGTATATTCATATTTCAGATATATGCTACACGTACGGTTTATATCTAGCATTTACGAAAAATCATACCGACAGCCGCTTTTGAAGAAAAGCCCCGTTTTCTCAGTACACATGTTAGGTTGGAGCGTAATTATCAGAAGAGATGGCGATGAAAGTGACATAAAGTCCGCCGATTGTTTTCGGTAAGGCAAATCGAAGGAGCCTTCGGGCTGTACACGTACAGCTGACTTTAACGATGTCGTTACAAACATCTAGAACGAGTGGAGTCCAAACTTTCTAATTAAAGTTTCGTCTTTTTTAAAATACCGCAGTTTTACGTGCGACAATTACGACATCATAAAAAAGGCACGCACTAGTGCGGGAATAGCCAGTCGTTGAATAAAGTTGCCTTCGTAGGCATAATATCCAGGTATGTATTTCTGCCTATACATTCTGCAAAAAAGCAGTAGAAGAGCTCTTATATAGCCAGAAGTGAATATATCACGGAAAATGCGTTGAAGCGGTAGTAAAATTATTGCCGTGCTAGCGTGAGCAGGATTTCTCAAGTAAGCAGCGCCCACTCATCCACGCAGAAAGTAAGACGTGGCGTACGGGTACTGATATACACGATGAAAGCTTCGGAAAAGCAGTGTGAATAAATCATTCTATTTACGAAGACAAAAATAGGCTTAACTGAGGTACTTTCCTGTTAGGCGGCGAGAGTTGACGAACACTGACGAACAAGGTGATTCAGGGAAGCTCCTTCGTCGCGTTTGCAATTCAGTACCTGTGTTCAGAAATGAGAAAATATAGCACGAATGTATTCTACACCTCCGTTTTCAGTGAAGCGCGCTGCCAGGGGTGACATTTTTCAAACAACAGAGGCAGTGTGGGGGCTGATTGTGCAACCGAGGTAATACTTTTTATTGCCTTAGCCAATATATAGGCAACCTTCCCGCAGATTTCCTATGCAGCAATACTGCGCAGACTCCATAATATTTTCATGCGCATTGGCCTGGGGCCCTCGAAGCTACACCGATGGATGGCAGTTTTGCATCGTCCGTGTATTCAACGGGCGTTATTTGCCGAGGCCGTGCTACGTGTTGGTGCTCGCAGAGAGTGTGGGAAAGAAAGTCGAAGTGAATGAAAGAGGACTTTGCTAAATTTGATCAATGACTTGCACCTGGATTGGTGTTTTTTTGTGTGTCGTTCTCTTCGTAGCAATGTTTGCATAGCGATGTATCTTGCTCTAGAGCATCGTACGTATATTTGCGTGGCATCCAACAGACCTGAGAACACAAGTTGTCCAGTATTAGCGTGAATACAGGCAAAGTCCTTTTTGTTTGCTTGCACCATGGTCTTGCGTTATGTTGCTACGCTTTCGCAAAGGGAGGTGAACTTTGACAACATTACAACTTTCTCTGCGGAAAGCTATAAAAGTAGTAATACGAGTTCGTGCTCTATGACGTTGACGTTTTGCAGATGCTGAATACTACTAAAAAGATATACATAAATGCAAGCACTGTGACGATGGCGAACAAGTTGGGTGAAGAAGGATATACGTATTACACAAAGACCTACTTGAATGAAACCGATTATTACTTCAAGTTATTTATGACCCGTTTCAACCGGTACGTATTTTACCCCATTCTTACGGCGACATTTACTTTATATAGTTAATGCTTGCTTCTCCTAATACAGAAATACGTTTCGATCGCCGCTTCCCAATATACCATCCAAACAAACGTACTTGCTAAGGTTATAACTCAGAGAGAAATATCGGACGTTTGGCGGGAATATTTATATATTCGATTAATAAACATTCAATTCATAAGCTACATATTGTGATGGCAAAAAAATTTTGTTGTTACTGTGTACGTCGAATAAAGGAAGAAATGCGTTAATGTAGTCGTTGTTTTGAAGGTTTTCGATGTATTAAGCATGGATTTAGCTATACTCATCACGAAACCTTGTGATACTGCCTTTCCGAACACATACAAATGACTATGTGCTAAAAAAAGTATCCGGCAGAAGAGAAACCTTTCAGGAAAGTAGCAACCTTGTCACTTAGTATTCCTTAAGTAGCGTGCACGGGCACGCCTTATTTGATGGTATAGTCACATGCCTGTCAATACGGCATACCTCAATTCATCAACTAATCATCGTAAATAAAAAGAAAAGAAAAAAAGCTAAAGGGTGAAAATGCTAATCCATGCTTGCTGATTAATCGAACCATCTTTCCCATTTACTCGTGTACTCGCACAGCGACATCGGAGGGTGAAATTTTCAAAAAAAAAAAGGAAAGCTTCACTAGGGGGCATGCGCATACACGTATCCGGGTTCATTTCCGAAAGCCGCCACTAGACGGCACTAGTTGCCCTGCTTATGATTGCATCATCATCATCACTGTATCCCGCACTAGGCACAAAACCACAGTCTTGGTCACCGACTCAGATGAAGCGCCGTGGCACCTGTTAGGCGTATAGGCTACGAGCGAAAAAGCCACTGCTGGAAGCCCGCCCTTAAAGTATTTGTAACATTATAGTGCATTGGCGATCAGAAGTGAGATCACGTGCATGGGCCGTACTGACGGCCGCGTGCCTGACGCGTAGGCTGGGGCCGCGGGGAGATGAGCAGGCAGCCAGTGCAAACCCCTACCAAGTTTGTGTGTGCGCGTACTGAAAGGAACAGCGTGAGCTCTCATGGTGGCGTAAAGCCAACCAAGCTACAAATTGATTTTGCGCAGAAAGGCCTAAATTGGTTGTGGCGAGAATCAAGGTCTCGTGTACGGTATCCGTAATTCGTGAGGATTCGTGAGGCACTTCGGGTACCGTGATGTCCAAACGCGAAACGCCCACACGGCCAACATAAACCTTCAAGATAACTTTATTCACATACAGCACTGCACTGAGCAAGGGAGTCTACACAAATTCTCTTCCGTGCTGGAGCTCTAAAAACAACGAAATTGAATTTACCGTCCCAACTCCATTTTCCGGTCTGCCTGGTTAATGAGGATATTTTTTCAGGCATTGTCCATCTCCCCCAAAATTGGTCGGTGACTGTCAACGAGTTGATAGTCGGCAACCAGTGGTAGCATTATTTTGCACAGCACGTCCGAGCGTAGTTGAAGGGTACACTGAGTAGCTATGGGCCTGGCCTCGTGTAAGGCACGCACCTAGTACACATTCAAAAAAGAAGTGTGGGACTTACAACAGTAAGTACATTATTTTTGCTTTTCCAAGACGTGGACAATGACTAAATGTTTGTCTAATGGAGCACAACTGAAGAAACATAAAACGTATCCAACAAATAATTATTATTTCACTTATTGCGGCAAAGTTAGTCCCAATAAGGTGCTCTGCAGTGAAATAGTGTATACCGACCTTTCATTGGAAGGATGTTGGCAACTGTAAAAACCAAATTAATATCTTCAGGAATTGGTCTTTTTACGATGAGCCTGCATTTGGAATCATTAGTCAATAGAATTTATGGAGTAATAACGTTTTATTTTAATGTTTTGAAATATGGCAAAAATTGTTGCGTTTCACTAATGATATCTAACACACATTCCACTTTTTATCTTATGCATTAAGCTTTCCGTTATTTTTAATATTATTGACTTACGGTATGCATAACACTACTATTGTGCGTTCAAACTGTATCAATAATAATTTTGTGCGCTCTCCTCAGATTAGGGCGGTATACAGGCTAGCATTAATACATATCGTAGCACTCTTCAGTGAAGCACACTAAGCAAGCTGGTTTATTGCGGGCCAACTTTGGCCTGGAAGCTAAACTAAAGCATTCACGCAATTTACGAGAAGAGTTAAAAGAAGCCAATTAAACAGTGAACCGCGTCTCCACACCGAACACACATCCAAGCGCCCCGACCTGGAGCCAAGCTGCGACTAATTGGACGGGTGACTCGGGCGCTGCCATGTGGGCGTGCACAGGAGACACGCGCTGTCTCGCCATACGCGAGGCCTTGCTGGCGTTCTTCTAATGGGGATGCGATGAATAATGCGTAGGGGTTTTAGCGATGAGTGCTCTAACTGGCATGTGGAGAGCTCTCTGCGGCAATATATTGTAAGATAGAGACGCAAACCCTCCTGACCCCTAGAGCGCCTTTACACTTTACTTTCGACCACACTGCGTGGTAGACAGCTGCCAACCACAGCACATATCACTATCCTCTCATGATGCCGCGCGACGAATCCTCTCCTTAAGCAGCGATGCGTGAACAGCGAAATGTTTCTTTCACTGTCTGTCGCGGTCCCGTTCGTCGTCTAGGTGGCCTACACGCCAAGTGTTGTTATCGAGCGGTTCGGGGATTATGAAGGGCCCTTAGAATTTTCCACGAGTTCTTGACCTGGTGCCTGGGCCCTTTCTGTACTCAGATTTCGTAGCCGACTTTATACGATGACGGTAACCCAAAAAGCGCTTTTGTGTCCTTTGTGCTTGCTGGATATTCTTGCATGCTTCCACCCTGATCTTCTGGAGGGCCTATTTCTCGGCATCGGCGGGCGGACTTTGATGGGAGTCTCCAAGCTTAGGACCGCTGTCAGATTGGTAGCTGTGCGAGAACAATAGCGTAAGGTGTTGTGCGCGTGAAACTCTGGTGGTAAGTGGATGCATGGTGATGCTCTACCCCTAGGCGACGAAGGCACGTTCGAAGTTCCTTGCTCCGGAAAGCGGCTACCTGATCAGATACAAGAACTTATAGCCTCAGGAGGTGGAACAGCCTTAAGCATTCCAGGGGCGGCTTGCACGAACGCTTAATAATAATAATTATAACGAATTTAAGGACGCCTTCATTAATGAACTCTACACAAATCCTAGTCCGCACTACAACGCGTTCCTAAATTCATCATTATTTTCGTTAATAAATGTTCGTGCAAGCCACCCCAGGTTTGCACCCTGGAATATTTTTGTGCTGCTGGCAAATTTCGCACGTCTCGACATGTGAGCGGACACTACTCTCCATTCTCGGCCATGAAAAGCGCTCTTCAACCTCTCCTAACGTGGCTTACTTACCGATGCGCCCTCGCTCTGGACCGTCGAGTACAGCGTGGGAAATTTGCGAACGCCGTGAGAGGGGAATGGCTAATAAATGCTTCTGCTCTTGCTGGTTTTTCTTCCATTTCAACGGCGGTAGAACGCGCCTTCTAGAATGAAAAATTGTGAATTGTTAGAACCATTATCACCTCAATATCATGCATTGCGGGCTTTTTCTCAGGGGTAATTGTGTCCGTTTATTGTTCACATGCCTCACGACGCCTCTAGTAACAGAATAACGCATAAAATGGCGAGGAAAGGGAAAGAAGCCCCTGAAAGACAGTCAGAAAGACACCCAGTCCGAGTTATGTAGATTTCTTTTTTTCGTGGAATCACATATCACCCTTGATTCGGCCACTTGAAAGAGCACGCGGCCTGATGATAGGACACAGACTACAATCCACGTTAGACGAATTACAGCCTCACCATTCGATCAATCCCGTTGCACATATTGCAGTGGTTAGATCATTTGATGCTGGTGATATAATCTGCTCCCGACGTTTCGCTGCATGACTTCGAGAGAAACCCTCGTCAAGAAATAAATGGCCCGGTGGCCTAGTTGGTAGGGGACAATGGTGACACGTGCATCGCAGACAGCGAAACCAATTTAGACGCAAATAGAAACCGGGGAACCGTCAGAGCTGTTTCGAGACTGTATCCTCAGGTTCCCTCCAGTGTTAGTATTTGAAGGCATCTGTTACAGACCAGCCAGTCTGACTCAAGTAGAACTGAGGGCCACTGCGACGGAAGCATCTAAGCCCTATGTGCCCTTGCTGAAAAAATCTAGCTGAAACCGGCGACCAGGCGTTCGCTACACCAGCTACATGAAAAATACTGCGTTATGTTAAACCATGTGATGTATTGCTGCGGCAAGAAATGCGGTTTTGATTTTTGTTCTGCATGCAATAAGCCCATTGAGAAGTACGTATTAGTGTGGCAATGAATCTAGGCTCATGTGGAATAAAAACATATATTACGTGGTGCCCTTAATGGCCCGAATCAAATTCGTCATATTACCGTGAAGCCCCTCTAAAACGTATTATGTTGAAACAAATCACTCTATATGTTAGCCGAGAGAAACGAATTGGTTCTGATAAATGATAATTAGAAATTATGTCAAAAGTAAATTGCCCTTTGGCTTGATTCCTCAACGCAAACGCCCGGTATATAAAGCGAAAAAAGAAACGGGCATTCCTCTATAACCGACCATACACACAATGTAGCTACTTCTGTTGCAGCCGAAATTCACGAAATGCTGGTAATGACACTGCATCAGCGAGAGTAAATTACTATGATTTACATGCACAACTGAAAAATTGTACCGAAGAAGCGGGTCTACCGGGTCCATGCATGAACGTGACCAACTGGCCTGGTAAGTAGAAAGCCCATTTTGCAGATATGTTTGCGAAGCGCACCTTTGCGCTTGCCTAAATGTTTGAGATTGCCTGCTTTGTATGCTCACAACCACGAATTCACGCATATCATTCGTGTAATAGTTGGCCCAACTCAAAATTTTGCCATTTCGTTGTCTAGGGCTCATCCAAAACTAGCGCAAATCAAATTAGTTGGTTAAAGTGATAGCTACAGTTTTGGCCGTAGCTAAGACAATGTTTTTCCCATCCTTACCTCTGGTCAGTTTGCTTACTGCGACGTGTAAAAGAAAATCTGTTCACCTAAACAATAAGAAAACTCGGGTTTTCTTTAGCATCATCATCATCATCATCATCATCATCATCATCATCATCATCATCTATTATGTCTACTGCAGGACGAAGGCCTCTTCCTGCGATCTCCAATTAGCCCTGTCCTGCGCCAAGCGATTCCAACTAGCGCCTGCAAATTTCCTGATTTGTTCATCCCCCCTAGTTTTCTGCCGTCCTCGACTGCGCTTCCCGCCTCTACATGAACGCAAATTTTTTTTGTCTGATCTTTATGTGAAGCCATCGCTGCTTATTATACAACGCACTTTAGCTGCAAAAATTAATTTGGAAACAAAATGAAAAAAAAGTCAGTGACCACAGGGCGACTCACGCAACATTGGCATTTAACCTGCGAGACGCTATATATTTAGCATAACAACGCGCCTTTACAATAAAGGTAAGCATAACGCCATTAAGAAGGACTTGCGCGCTTTCCTTCCCACCTTCGATAGGTTAGGCTCAACGCGTTGCACTAATGAAAACTCGGTCATACTCAAAAATAAGTTAGGCATTGATTAATTTTTACTAACATGTTCCAAGCAAACCAAAGTGGTCACTGCTTTTCAAGAACACTAAAGCGGCTCTAAAACAAACAGAAACGCCTTTTCCACTCCGCCAATCAAAAAGGACACTTCTCTGCAAAGGTGAAATTTGGCAATAATAAAACTGCAGGAGGTGCACACAATTAGGGTGATAAAATGCACATCGCGAAGTGGTATGCCTGAGCGAGTGCGCTAATATTTGTAACGTGACCTGTTTAGCTGTATGTACTGACGAGACTTCAACGCCAGACTTTCCCTCATTGTCTAATTAGACGTACGCGCAGTTACAGCATTATTAGTACGCGCATGTTACAAATTATATTCTATGAATGGCATGACGACAATCACTAATAGCATCTGACATTAATCGTCAACACGCGTGAATGACATCAGCTCCAAACATTAAAACTCTTAAACTTGTCTGTGCCGCGTGCCTTACTTTATTATTACGCAGTCATTCTCGAAAGGCGTCGTACTATACTACTGTAAAGTGGGCAAGGTCATCTTAGTCTTCCAATTAGGTAACAGGGACTCCTCATTAGTTTACTGTCCTGCATTATTAACTAGTGCTAGCCGCAAAATAATGAAACGCGTCATACACTCTATCATAAATTTAAACCTAGTTCGCGTTTTTTCTCCCCTATCAACACGCGTTTCGCAAAGGATAATCGTGTAAGAGGCAGTTGGCCATCTTGCTTCTCAACCTGCATTTAGCGTTTACAGCAACCATCAGGCTATGCGAGATCCCTGGATTTTGCAAAATTATTTCACATGGTTCCTCATACGACTTTACTTCTGAAAGTGTTTTAGTTAAACATGCACTACGCTGCAGTAGAATGAATAGCGTTATTTCTCATTCAGCTTTCTCAGTTGGCCTCCGTAAACAACGATTGTTCTAACAGCCTCCCCGTCACGTCAGGTGTCCTGCAGGGGTCAATCCTAGGACCGTTTCTTCAATACATTTATGGCAAAGGCTCAGCAATAAATTTATCGTGTAACATTCAAATATTTCCAGATGAATATGTAATCTACTGTACAATGTGTGTATCTCTCTTGTGTGTGTCATCGTCTACGCGTCTTTTACCTCAATATATGCTCTCCAACATGGCCAGTTTTCCATCGGAAATAGCGTGTATTTATCAACACATTTGACGAAGCATCCATTCAATTATTTGATAAAATATAAGAGTAGGTAACTGCTGGTTACTGTGTCTAAACCCCGCAGGGGCGTCTGCGTCAGCAGCGTTTGGTGTGTTGCGACACCACGTACCCGAGCACACGAGGGTTGGACCCTCCCGCGTGTAGCCGTGCGCGGCTTGGCCGTGTCTGGGGAAAGGGGGATCCTGGGGGTCGAGCTGATGCTGGGTGTTTGGACCTTTAAGGCCCCCCGGCGGAGGCAACACACCCCTTTGGCCTCTGCTTCACATAGACGGCTCCCCCGGACTGACCCACCCGGGGGAAATCGGTAGTTGCCTTTTCCTGTCTCTCTCTCCCTCTAACCATCGTCTTTCTCTCTCTTTTCATCTTTCCTATCTTCTCCTAGCTTCCGTTTACTTCCAATTTTTTCAGGCAGCAAGGGTTAACCTTGTGTGAATAACCAACCTAGGTTATCTCATATTTGGTTATAGTGATAACGTACAGCTGGCGTTTGCAGGACCTGTTTTTACAGTCCCTGTAACGTCCCCTTGTAGGGCTCCACGGTGGGTGGCTGGCGTTATTGCCGAAAATTACATTATTCTATGGCTAGTTGCTTCCCTCCCCTCCCAGATCGCCCTCAGAAAAGAGGGCGCACCGAAGATGTATTTCAGTTTTTTGGACGACAAAGACCCAACTTCCCACGATTTCACGTCATTCATTCGGAAAAGTCAGATAAACAAGTACGCACAATCTCCCCATTTCTAGTTTCGAAGTCTTTAAATGAGGCTCTTGGTCCAGGTTACAAGGCATCAAGGATGGCAAGTGGAGATCTCCTTTTGGAGCTCCGTGATCTGAAACAATACGAAAAGTTAACCAATCTAGTGTCTTTTGGGGACTTCCAAGTGACAGTGACTCCGCACCGCACTATGAACACTACACGCGGCGTTGTCTCAGATGATGACCTG
The DNA here is from genome assembly GCF_050947875.1 of Dermacentor variabilis. Lineage (NCBI taxonomy): Eukaryota > Metazoa > Arthropoda > Arachnida > Ixodida > Ixodidae > Dermacentor > Dermacentor variabilis. The sequence continues at coordinate 115,056,950 of NC_134573.1, forward strand.
CTTCAGCTGACAGAGGCAGAGCTCCTAGAGGGATTCAATGAACAAAATGTGGTTAATGTGAAAAGAATAAAGATGAGGCGCGATGGTAAAGAAATTGCGACCAAACACCTAATTCTCACCTTTAATTCAAGTGTCCTGCCCGAATCAATCGAGGCCGGGTACATAAAGCTCCGTGTCAGGCCTTAGGTGCCCAATCCACTCAGATGTTTCAAATGCCAACGTTTCGGCCACAGTTCGCAGAGCTGCCGAGGCCGTCAAACCTGTGCGAAGTGCAGTGCCCACGAACATACTTCTGAAACTTTTGAGAACACTCTCCATTGTGTAAACTGTGAAGGGGAGCACGCCGCATACTCGCGGTCGTGCCCATCCTGGAAGAAGGAGAAAGAAATAGTCACGATCAAAGTAAAGGAAAACATAACTTTCAAGGAGGCACGCAGGCGGGTGTCTTACCTGCCCAAAAACACATTTGCCGAAGTGGCGCGTCAGGGGGCAGCGCCACAACGGTCTCCGGCGGCTGTCCGACCCACACCCAGTGAGGCGGCAGTGACGCCATCCGCCCCCCCGGCGGATGGCGTCACTGCCGCTAGCGCTGCTACGCCAATCCAGCAGACGGGGCCATCTACCTCCGGGCAGGTGACCTCGAAGGCCTCGTCCAACGTGCCGAGGCCTTCACGCCAAACAAAGCGCTCGGAAGAGCGCGTGTCCAGTGCCTCGCAAGAGGCGATGGACACAACCACCAGCCAGACGGCGCCACCAGCGCCTAAGGAGCGGCGAGGCGCTCTCGACCGCTCCAAAAGAGATAAAACTCCCGTCACGGCGCCTTCAAAGCGCCCGTGAACTAATCTGTTTCTTTAACACACAGCACCAAACACATTTACCAATATGGAAACACAAATACTGCAGTGGAATGTACGAGGACTTCTACATAACCTGGACGACATTAGAGAAATAATACACAAACATAATCCGAAGCTGCTGTGTGTTCAAGAGACACACCTGAAACCTACCAATACAAATTTTCTTCGAAACTACACCATCTTCCGCAAAGACCGTGAGGAGGCTAATGCCTCCGGCGGTGTAGCGATAATAGCCGACAAGGCGGTAGCTTGCCGACCCGTCGCCCTTAACACGCCCCTCGAGGCAGTGTCAGTTCGGGCCATTCTATTTCATAAATTAGTAACAGTGTGTTCCATTTATACACCGCCAAACCAGCACCTCGAAAAAAACAGACTTTTATAACCTTATTGACCAGCTCCCCGAGCCTTACATACTCGTGGGAGATTTTAACGCACATAACACCATGTGGGGAGAGTCGCGATGCGACGCGAGAGGTCGACTTATTGAAAATTTCCTTTTAACCACCGGTGCCTGTCTCTTTAATAAGAAAGAACCAACGTATTATAATCCACATCATAACTCGTACTCATCAATAGACCTGGCGATCGGATCCGCTTCCATCTTTCATAATTTAGAGTGGCATGTAATTAAAAACCCATTCGGAAGTGATCACTTCCCAGTAACGCTGAACTCCGTAAAGAAACAGGACTTGCATCCACACTTCCCTCGCTGGAAACTGGCCTCAGCGGACTGGGAAGGTTTTAGGGAATCCGCCCACATATCACAATATTTTATAGATAATTTTACAATAGATCATGCTGTTTCATACTTCACCGCTTTTATCATTGGCGCCGCTGAAAAGTTCATTCCTCAAACAAGAGGCACTTCATCCAAAAGACGGGTCCCCTGGTGGAATGACGATTGTAGAGAGGCGAGGAAGAGACAAAACAAGGCTTGGAACAAATTACGTGAATGTCCTACAGCAGAAAATCTTATAGAATTTAAACAGATTAAATCGCAGGGAAGAAGGACACGACGACTGGCAAAGAGGGCAAGCTGGCAGAGGTTTCTCTCTGGTATAAATTCCTATACTCAAGAATATAAAGTATGGGATGGGCTGAAAAGGCTTAAGGGGCGAGAAATTCATCCGTTGCCCCTAGTAAACGGTGAAGCAAACCGCTTGGAAGACCAAGCTGAGGCCCTTGGCGAACACTTCCAGCACGTTTCCAGCTCTAACCATTACTCCAAGGCGTTTCTAAAACACAAACAAGTAGAAGAACACAAGGGTATCGACCGCAAATGCAGACAGAACGAACCCTTCAATGCGCCTTTTAACATCGCCGAGTTGAGAGCCTCCCTGACTGCATGTCAGAGCTCCGCGCCTGGACCAGACAGGATCATGTACGACATGATTAAACACCTCTCCAGTGATACTCAAATTACTCTGCTAGCACTTTTCAACACAATATGGGCTGCGGGATACCTACCTACCGCATGGAAAGAAGCGTTGGTTGTTCCGATTCTTAAACAGGGCAAAGACCCCACATTAGTAACAAGTTATCGTCCGATTGCCCTCACAAGCTGTATATGCAAACTTTTTGAAAAAATGATAAACCGTCGACTTTTACACTTCCTTGAATTAAATAAGTCTCTTGATCCGTACCAGTGCGGTTTTAGAGTAGGACGATCTACAACCGACCATCTAGTGCGCATGGAAGCAAACATTCGCGATGCCTTCGTACATAAACAGTCCTTCTTATCCGTGTTTCTCGACATGGAGAAGGCGTACGATACAACTTGGCGCTACGGTATCCTGCGAGACCTATCGACGCTGGGCATCCGCGGCACTATGTTAAATATTATAGAAAGCTACCTGCAAAACCGTACATTCCGGGTGAAAATAGGTAATGTGCTGTCGCGAGCATTCATACAGGAAACTGGGGTACCCCAGGGAGGCGTACTGAGCTGCACGCTCTTTGTAGTTAAAATGAACACGCTTCGTAAAACATTACCCACATCTATTTTTTATTCCGTCTACGTTGACGACATACAAGTAGGTTTCAAATCCTGCAACCTAACAGTCTGTGAGAGGCAGGTACAGCAGTGCTTGAACAAAGTCTCCAAGTGGGCAGACGAAAACGGGTTCAAAGTGAACCCCAACAAAAGCTCTTGCGTTCTTTTCACCAGGAAAAAAGGGCTTGCTGCAGATCCCACTGTTGAAATACATGGGCAACGAATACCCGTAAACAAGGAACACAAATTCTTAGGTGTTATACTTGACTCCAGGCTTACATTCGTCCCACACATAAAATATCTGAAAGCAAAATGTCTTAAAACAATGAACTTACTTAAAATCCTATCCCACACAACATGGGGCAGCGACAGAAAATGTTTATTGAATCTGTACAGGAGCCTAGTTCGATCACGACTGGACTATGGTGCCGTGGTTTACCACTCTGCCGCCCCGAGCGCGCTAAAAATGTTAGACCCGGTCCACCACCTGGGTATCCGCCTGGCCACTGGCGCCTTTCGAACAAGCCCTGTCGAAAGCCTATACGTAGAGTCAGATGAGTGGTCACTCCATTTTCAGAGAACATACATCAGCTTCACCTACTTTCTTAAAGTGCGCTCGAATAAGGAACATCCGTGTTTTAGGACAGTAAACGACTTAACGTGCGAAACACTTTTCCGTAACAGACCCTCCACGAGACTTCCTTTGTCGCTGCGTGTAAGAGAACTTAGTGAAGAAATGGATGTCTCAATACTTGAACATCGCATAATGGCTCCTGCTAATCTATTACCGCCCTGGGAGTGGCAGGTAATAGAATATGACACATCCTTCGTAGAGGTCTCGAAGCACGCTCCTGAGCTTGCAATTGCTATGCATTTCCGAGAGCTTCAATCCAAGTACTCGTGCTACGAATTTTACACAGACGCGTCCAAATCCCATGCTGGCGTATCCTACGCTGCTGTCGGTCCCTCTCTTTCTGAATCTGACGTGCTGAACCCTATAACAAGTATCTTCACAGCAGAAGTCTACGCTGTACTGTGTGCAGTAAAACATATAAAGAAACTGAAACTTGACAAAGCCATCATATTCACAGACTCGTTAAGCCTTGTAAAAGCACTCATTTCTTTACAAAAGCATAAAAATCCTGTCTTCAATGAACTCTACACACACTTATGTAACATCTACTCATCACACAGACATGTAGTAATATGCTGGGTTCCTGGCCATAGAGGAATCCAGAGAAATGTGCTTGCTGACGAGATGGCCAAATCAATGGCATCGCAGGGTGCTCGATCTGCTGCAGTCCCTGCCACAGACATGAAGCCTTTCCTCAGAAATAAACTGCGAAGCCACTGGCAACGCTTGTGGGATGCAGAAACGAGCAATAAGCTTCACGTAATTAAGCCTAAGTTAGGTTTCTGGCATCCAACAACGAAAACACGAAGAACAGACGTCCTGTTCACTAGACTAAGAATAGGACACACGTTCGGCACTCATAACTTTCTCCTGATCGGTAACGAGCCTCCAACCTGTGGTAGATGCGGTGACAGGCTGTCGGTCCTCCACGTCTTTCTGGAGTGCCGGGAAGCCGAAAGAGACAGGAGGAAACATTTTCCTTTTGCATACAGCCATCACGTCCCTCTGCATCCGGCCATGTTTCTTGGTGTAGAACCGATGTTTGAGACCAAAGCAGTCCTCGCTTACTTGAAAGACGTTGTGCTACACATAACAAGCCCAATTATTACGTAGTGCATCCTCTTTCCAGAGGATACATCTGCGATAGTGTTCTTTTATAGCACATGCCTCTAGGTCCTTGGCTTTCAAGGGCTCTGATGAGGCAGAAGTGCTCCAGACATTTTTAGCATCTCACGTATCTTATATATTGCATCACTCTTTCTCAATGCCTTGTAATGTTCATAGTACACGTCAATAGTCATTCCCATAATTTTATTACTCGTACATTTTATGGAATTTGCATCAACACTTGTAGGCCCCTTTACAGCCACGACACATTAAGATCATAGAACCCATCTGTCCACTGCGAACTCATAAACATTAGCATGGCGCTCTTTGGCCACACCTGGCCCTTGTGCCATTAAACATCAAACATCATCATCATCATCTATGACTGCTGGTATCTCTACTGAATCAAATGCATTTTCGTGATCTATATAAGCCACATAGAGAGGCTTATTCTACTGTGCAGATTTCACGATAACCTGATTGATGACATGGATGTGATCCATTGTAAGGTATCTCTTCCTGAAGCAAGCCTGTCCCCTTGGTTGGTAAAATCGAGTGTTGCCCTTATTCTATTGGAGATTATTTTGGTAAATATTTTATATAATACTAGGAGCAAGCTAATGGTCCTATAATTTTTCAATTCTTTAACGTTTCCTTTTTTTGTGGATTGGTATAATGACTGCATTCTTCCTGTTTTTTGGGGCCCTTGCCGTCGATAGACACTTCGTATAAAGAGCCGCCAGTTTTCCAAGCATTATGTCGCCTCCATCTTTGAATAAATAGACTGTTATTCCACGTTCACCTCCCGCTCTTCATCGTTTCATGTCTTGCAGGGCCCTTCTGACCTCATCGCTAGTTATAGGAGAGTTTCTGTATCCTTTTCATTACTGTTTCTAAGTGAGGTATCGTGACTCCTCTGGGTACTATATACAGGTCAGCTTAGAATTTTTCCGCTGCTTTTACTATATCTTCGAGATTGCTGATGATATTATCCTTCTTATCTTTTAGTGCATACGTCATGGTTTGTCCTATGCCAGGTTTCTTTTTTACTGATTTCAGGCTGCGTTTAGTTTTACGGCTTCTTCAGTTTTTCTCATGTTATAGTTTCGAATATCAGTTATTTTCGCCTTGTTGAGCAGTTTTGACAGTTCCGCGAATTGCGTAGCGCTGTGCGGCCGCCAGTCCCATACAACCGCGTAGAGCGCAGGATGCGATTCTAGATGTACTGCGCTCACCGCGAAAGGTTAGAAAAACACCCACATAAGCACAGCAGAGAAGTGGCTACGTGAGGCGGTTCGACCGATAACTGTAGAAGCGTCATTCAAAACAAGTAATTGTTCTCCACTTCCGGCGGCGTTTTCTCTACTTCCTTTCTAAATAAAAAGATGCTGATCCATAAAAATTCTCATAAACAACGTTTAACTTTTTTATTATTCGCTCTTGCTCGCAGTTTGGTTGTTGCCTTGGCTCTCTCCCTTAGTAGATCGCTTAATTTCTCAACTCCTTGCGATTTTTGTTTCCAGTTCCCAATTTGGCACGAAAAGTGCTATTGAATTAGGGAAAGACAGACGAGGTAACGGGCGACAGTCATCTTGTTTATGGGTTTAAGGGTTATTGCAGGGTTTCATGATGGACGCTCTTTCACATTATTTTATTTCCCACCTTATCTAACCCATATCACGTGTATATGGTTCCGGGCATCTGCCAGCGTCGCGGCGAGCCGTAACTCAAGGAAATAATGAAGCAAAGGGAAAAGTTAAACGCAATTGGCGTTTTCTCCGGCCGCAACTCGTTCCGTGAGAATACAGACCAGCTGAGTAACAGCCGTATCCCTCTCCTGGTCCCAGGATCAGCCTAAACAAAGAAGGTTGGACTAACAAAACCAACAGCTATGCGCGTGACGGTTGTATAGATGGTGACAACTGAATGCATCTCGAGTTAATCGCGCGGGTGCGGAATCTATGAGATAACTGTCCTTCACATTACATGAGATGCCGATAACTACCGCCATCTGAAAGGAGTGAAAAAGGCAGCATAATGCTGACCGATGAACAGCTGCCAAGTCTCAACATTGATCTGGCGGCGCTTTAGGAATGTGTGAGGAGTGGTGGCGTGGGTGGGTAGGGGGAGGATACCACATGATTTCGGGGGGGGGGCAGGCCGCCCCCCTCTGGGTACGTGCCTGTCTCTTACCTAAAAAGGAATCCAGTGATGATAACAGACGTGCTCACATTTTTTGCAGGAAAGTCGGGGAATGCGTCTGTGAGTGCGATGCTCCAACTCTATAACGCACTGTTCCTGGGTCTCGTACGCTACAGCTTACCTATAGTAGGTGGGACCGGTAATACCAATTTCCGACCCCTACAGTATGTACAAGCTCAAGCTTTGCGAATTGGTCTAGGTCTTCCCAGGTGTGCATCGATGGCGGCAACACTAGACATCGCGCATGACCACGCCATCTATACGTATATTCATGTCGACTCTTTAAGGATGCACATCAGACACCTCACCCGACTTCCATCGCATTATCTCGCCTCCGGCCGTTCCTGCCACTCAACCTCGTTCAGCGTTTAGCAGAATTTTTGCCGCCAGCCATGGAAGTTTACCGTCAAATTTCACACCTGCAGCACGACCATCTCTACCGCTGTGGTGCCGCATCCACACCAGGCCGTTCTTGTCATTCCCGGCATCCAAAAGAAAACGGAAAACGGAGATGTCGCCTTTCTCCCTCAAACAAAACGTTCTTTCATTCCTACATGACAAACACACCGAACGCACCCACGTTTACATGGAAGGTTCTGTCTCCTCTAAAAGGTCAGCTGGAGCAGTTGTACTTCCCGCTCAATCTGTCACCATTAAATTCAAGATGGCTCACGTTACATCATCGACGGCTGCAGAACTCGCAGTTATCCGTGATGCTTTGGAGTTTATTGGTCCCAAATCACCACATCCATGGTCCATCTTTTGTGATTCAAAGGCAGCTCTGCAGTGTCTGCTGTCCCCTTTCAACCACAGACCTAATCTGCAATTAGTCGCTGACATCCGATTACTCCATCATTACGCAATCGACAAGGGACACAACATCATCTACCAGTAAATACCGGGTCACTGCGAAATTTCGGGAAATCACAGTGCGGATGACGCTGCCCATTCGGCCCACGATGGGGCCCCGATCGTACCCATACCACTGTCAAGAACAGATGCAGCCACAAGTCTTCGCCCCTCGCACGCGAGCTTACGCTAACTCTGTGGAACACCAGTGAATTCACGAACGCACGTCTTCACAAATTGGATCTAAGTTTGCAACTCCATCTTCCACCAGGGTTGCCACGAGTGGAAGCAACACTTATGTGCCGCATATGACTCGGCGTGGCATTCACGGACTCCTATTCCTTCCGCATTGGAATGGCCGACAGCGCTGCTTGCGACAACTGCGGCTGCGAGGAGACGATCGCGCACCTCTTCTGTGAATGTCCACGTTACAATGTGCCAAGAGAAGTGCTCGTGACCGCGCTCGAAAAACTGGACAATCGCCCTTTCACCGAAGAGAAGGTTCTAGGATACTCATCCGGACACGTTTCGGCATTCAAGGCCTTAAGGGCTTTGCTGAAGCTTTTAAGGGCCTGTGAATTGTGCAACCGCCCTTGACTATTGTCCAGTGTCACATCGCATTACTGCGTGAATTTTTTTCTCTCTCTTGTTTCTCCTTTTATTCCCTTTACCCTTTGCCCAGCACAGGGTAGCCAGCCGGTATTTACACTGGCTAACGTCCCTGTCTTTCCTTCCTATTCGTCTCTGTCTGGTCTACCTTGTCAGGGCTGGGGTTGGTTTCAGCGTCACCAGCGCCAAGAAGGAGATGTGTCAAGGAAAACCAAACCAATGTAACCCTGTATCCTGCCCACAAGTTTGCATTTAGCTCCTTTGGGCGCACCCACACAAACGAATGCATCTATCCTACTCTGCATCGACCACCGAAGCAACCGATCCGGACGCGGCAGGTTACAACGTCTACGCCCATGTCTTAAGATAAACACCGCTACAATTACACGCAAGTGGGATCTGCAACCGACTAAACAGATGTGTCGCAAGAACTGTTGACACACTCACTTTGAATGTACAAATAGAACCGTATAAGGATAGAAAATTTTAAAATAGAACCATATCAATTTCAGAAACAAACGGCCGTAGAAGGACACAAGAACAGTGGGCGCAAGGTCTGCGCGGAAAGCCGGCGTACTGGTCCTGAAATCACATCCGTCGGCGTCTACAACCGATTCAGCGAGCTGACCTTTGCTGCGCCGGATCCGCCAACGTCGGTATCGGTTGCGCGTCCTTGCCGACGTCGATGTCTATAGGCCGCTTCGAGGCTCAGACACAGGCTGCGTGCCTGTCTATCCAGAGCTCGATACGTATGGGATGTGTAAAGCGTTGATTAGTTCCACCAATTCACGCTTTGTTATCTCTGTCTACGTCACTAAAGTTAAGTAGCTATGCAAGGTCAGAAGAACTGAAACCGGAACCGGTGCCGAACTCGGCCGGACTACATTGTATACAAATACATACGCAGAACGTCCCGTACTTTTCACTTCATAGCCAAGAAAATTTGTGCGTGAGCATAGACATAAGGCCATGAATTTCAATATGTAGTCCGCGACTGTATTGCCCCATATCGCTTATTTGTTGTCTTGGTTTGCTGACATCTGCGTTTTTTATTCACTTTTTGACAACATGTACTCGACGCCGCTTGTCATATCTTTTTCGTTTATTACGTTTTTATTTCTTATTCCTTGGCGTATATGTGCGGACATGAAAAAAGACAACTAAGGGCCAAAGTGCAGAACAATGGCGTCGCGGTGCATATTGTGGTGAAACAGTCCGTCATTTGCGCAGGTTCCATTTGCTATGGTGATGGACTTCCTAGGCGGAGCCTGGAGCGTGCAGGGATAGGCACGCTCAGTAGGGCCCTGGGATATACCGAGATCAATTTAGAGGAAGCGTGTTTCTGAGAAAGGTTTTGTTAGTATCTACTGCCAGAATCAAAAGAAACATATACGATCACCAAGCATTTTTACAGATTGAGTTTTAGGCTGAGCACAGTTACACCATGGCATCTCAATATGGAGGAGCAGTGATAATATATTTGGGAAATCACAATTTGGAATTGGTTATTTATCGAGATAGATAATTAGCAACATTCGCCTGTTGTATACTGAATTGACTAATGTAGCGTATAGGCCCGTATTCACGATCGAAAGTCGACAATGAGCATACCTGTCTGCAGAGGGTGTGCAAGCCTGCGCGTCTATTTGGAATCTTCGTAACGGCACCAATTTGAATTCTTCGTTTTCGTGTATGTGATAATTTTTTGTAAGAAACCTTGCTTACGCCGAACGGTAGAAAAATAGGTGTACCACAAGTGGCCCTACTGACAGAGCATATCTTGAAACTAATTAGAAATAGTCGCCGAACGGACATCATTTTTATGCCTTGGTTTGGAACAATAATCGAGATTTGCTGAGATGTTTCGTCGCACCTCCCTTCAGTCGCTTTTGTTCTGCCAGCTGGGCCGCGTCCATATGGAACAGTGCACAGCATGGCGCGAAGCAGTGAGGTGCAGTGCGATTGTGCCGTTGCGAACATGCACTACACCCGTTTTAAGATTATAGTTAGTATCATCTCCAACCAATCTGCTTTGCCGGTTGCCATTTCATGCTTACATCTTCTCTCGATTACAGGAGAACCAGCAACGTTTGCACAAAATTTGTCTGAGAAAAGGAAAGTGAATGGCGGCCCGCTCTGCCACTTCACGCGTAGGCGGCCACACGTGTTTACTTCCGGTACCATGGAAGTGCGCAATATCGATTTAGCTTAACTAAGCGTACCTTCAAGGTTGAAATTCATACGAACTACTGGTGATCTGGGCTTTTATTCCTTAGAGACCACGATCGGCAAAACACTGGTTTGCATTTCCTCCCAACATGCGATAAGGCTAAGTCGAAGCGCGAACCAAGATAATGCAATCATGGAACACAAATTCAAAAACGTCTTCCGTGATGAAAACGCAAATTACATTGAATAAAATTTACGTATTGAAATTTGTTATGCTCTTCTATCATATGCGCTTTTCGGCTTATTTTTTTCATGGACGACCTTAGGGTGTTATTAACGTCTAAGCATAAGCCAAAATAGCATTTTTGTCAAATTTAGGAATTTATTCAAGATCCCATGAGCAGCACATCGGCGAAAATAAAATTTCAGTAGATACTATGTTCTAGGGGAAGTTCTGCGAATGTAATTTTAGGTTTCCTTCGCTGCCTGCTTTTTGTGAGCAATTCCCCACCAACGCTATAATTTTACCACTTTCTCCTCGGTGCTAATTAGTAAAAAACGAAGTTATTTTGTGAAACAGTGTTATAATGAACGAACAATGTTCAGGAAAAGCAAAAACTTTAATTTTGAAAGAGTGGTAAAACAGCAGGTTTATGACGAATTTGTTTTTTGCACCTGCTATACCGCCCGTTAGTGCGATTCAAATGGTCATCACGTGCCCAAATTTCTTTCTGCTCAAAATTTTGGGAAAATACTGTGGAAGTAATGCTTATATGTGTCGACTTTTTTGGGATATTTTATGAGAAATGATTTTTCTCGACAGCCACGGTTGAGACAGTCTGCATGGAATGATCCATTTAATGAAATAAAAAGAAATGAAACACATTAGTTTCCTATCTGATCTGACCTATCTGACCTATCTGACAAACTCAAGCAGGCTAGGTGACTATCAGTTCCCCGTTTCAAAGGCGATGTCAATAAATAATCGGGATCCCCTCTGTGGCTTCATCAGGACGACGGAGCGAGCGCTGTTTCCCCCCTTGAAAAAATCTTGCTTGGTGTTAGAAACTCAGCGAAGCTAGACACGTTTTCATGTTTCTTTGGTATTCTTTGCGTTGGTAAGAATAGGTGCGTCATCAAACTTTTAGCGCAGTTTCAAGCTGCGCTCTGCAAAACACTGTTTGGATGCAATATGCGGGCTCTTGAAACTTCTCGCAAAATAATATAAAAATTCTAGAAGGTTCGTAAGCTGAAGTACTGCAGGTGTGTGTGGCACTGCCTTGAAACACCTTCACTGTATGTTTACAGAGAGCAGGAGCTGTTTTGATCGGACTTCTGCGAATGCAAGAAAGGCTCCACAACTGTATTTCAATTGACAAAAGAGCACTCTATCATTCCTTCGCAAACATAAGCATTTCTGCGCTTTAGGACCTGCTCCTTCCTATGCAAAAAAAGCCCTACTGCGCCATTTCTCTCACACTGGACGTGCTCCCCATATAATATATATTGTAAAATCACCAGGCATAACCAGCAAAGCTAACCGCCTCATTTCAGTGCTTAGATACTTTGCTCTCGAACATATATCGTTGTGTTAGGAGAGTCGGCGCAACATTCATATCGCTCCCTCGCTACCATTTAACTCCTCTTTAATAGGCTGTTGTGTACCATCTATGCATGAGAGCCAACATTTCTCTAGGCTCAGTCATCGGGCACCTACTCCTAAAATTAAGCTTGTCGCAATTGGAGAAGCTTTCGCCTATCCTATATAGCTACCGGAGAGCTGATGGTGACTTTCACCGAGCCTTTGTGGAATTTTCTGAATATGTACTGGACGTCTCTTTGCAAGTACGAGTCGAGCACATTATGTAATTAGCGCTTTATTTAAACGACTGCGTCAAAAGAGACAGAAGTAAGGGGGAGCCAATATTTTTCTAATAAGCTAGGACGCCTTTCACAAACAATGCTATAGATGGCTGACTTTGCACGTCAAATAAAGGAATGTGGTTATAATTTTGCAAATTTCTAAAATGCAGAAACTGATGTACACTTAATACTCTTTACTCGTGGCCAGGTGGAAGATAATGCATTAGCACCCCCGTATCAAGCAGTACATGTACTGTCTTGAAAATAAGTAATCACATTTCGCTGAGCATTGTAACGATTGGTCTTGTCAATCTACTTTCTATGAGACACTGATTTCGTTTACTCCCAGAAATATGTGTGCACATAAAAGAACATGCGCTTCACATCATGAAACGCTCTCATGTGAATTAGCCAAGCAGCACTGGCATTTTCGGCAAATCATTCGAATTTATTGACCAGTAATGTACTCTTTCTAACTTATGTTATCTCCTCTGTTCTGCGCATGCAGAAATTAATTTGTTGCTTGTGCACATCCGGCACATTTTTTTCCCTTCATCATTGCCCCTATTTAGCTTTTTATTCCTTGAAAAAGGAAAGGAGTTGCGAGTGTGATCTTGTTCCCATGGGTCTATCTTTTTATGCTAATGCCGAATGTATGCGCTGAGATGTACAAGAAAAGACATTACTGTTTGGTATACCTACGTCGTTTCTTTATTGTATATTAGCATTTGCAGTATGCTTTAGTACATTCTTTGTAGGTAGTCGCTCTGAACAGTGCTGTCACCGCCACATCCCATTCAAACTCCTTTTTTCGTGAGAGTTAAAATTGACTTTATATCTGGCTACATGGTCAGTGCGGTATCGTATTATTGCCGCAAGCTAAGTATGTATTGCGTAACTATTGAGTGGCACATTCTGTAGGTGATCTGTGGAGATTCTATTAAGATTTCACTCAGCTACATTACGAATTATATTAGATCGACACTTGTTACGTAACAATATGTGTTTCAAGGATAACCTTTCAGGCGATGCAGTTTTATATTGTAAAGTGTAATAGATATCATGAATTAAGCAGAAATGAGACATTCACCAATCGTAGCGATTGCTACAGAAGAAACCCGCACGAGTTTCCGCTAAATTAGTTACTTCTCTCCACCTTGCGGGTTTCCGCGGACTAATTACGTGAAAACTCTTGGCTTTGCTTCAAGTTGTTGGCAAATTCAGCTTCTCCCTGCCATCTGCTAACTGCCTGGTTAGCTCAGATGGTATAGCGGCCGCCTCAGAAGGGCGGTGGTCCCGGGTTCGAGTACCGAACCAGGACGAATTTTTTTCAACGACGGGGCTCTTCTTTCGTGGAATGCGTACGGGGTTTCCTCTGTAGCAGCTGCTACGAGTGGGTGGATGTCTCATTTCCGCTTAATTACTTCTCTTCACCTGGCGGGATTGCGCAGAATAATTACGTGAAGAGATATTATGCATCACGGGCGTTTTTTTTATATTTCTGCGTGCGAAAGTAGAAAGCATGGTAGAATCACAATAGCTTGGGATCATGCGCCCAATTACAACTCAAGCAACGGCAGGGGTTGTCTCCAGAAGCTGTCTAATTTTTTGAGGGTTTCTGTATGTGTACCAAGTCTAGCCCCGTGAGCTTTAGCCACCGCTACTCACATCCATGTCGGTGGATGGGAAACAGGATTTACCTGCCGGTGTCTCATAATACACGAACTCGGGAGTGATTAAGTGGACGTGGCCATAGTCAGTACACACCAGAGCTGTGGAGTGGAGCCCTTCATTCACTTCCCACTTCATTTTGGAGAGTAATGTTGCCCTGTAATTCCACGCTTCTCGCGTACTTGGAATGTTGAGGGATGCCCATCTCTCTCTCTTCGAGTGGCTAAGCTAGACCCTTGGATTCCTTCCATTCCAGAAAATAAACTTATTTTCCAATATTTTTCGATACTTGCGCCTGGCAGTCTCAGTGACAACAAAAACATTTTGATGTTTTAAGGCAGAAAATAACGTTACATTATATTTCTTTACATTTCGATTACTGTTACGTACTGTTTCTTGCATGTGTTATATTCGGCAGGCGTTCTTATCCATAATCTTCCAAAAATCGTTTGATTAAAGCAACATACGACTTATTCTTACATCGTGCTCGCTGCAGCGAGTGAGTGCAATCATTTAAGGTCCAAGCAGACAAGCAACATTAAGCTACTGTTGTTCACTACATAGGAGAATGCTGCCGTACCCCAAAGGAGTTCAGAGTCAAAGCAGTCGCTGAAGCTGGTCGCGTTTATTCCTTTTGCACGTTTATTAACATGTTAACTGACATCATAATTACGTGCACCACTCTGACGCCACCTTATCGAGCCTTCTGGATATTCAATATTGAGCAAAAACATGGCGCGCGATTTAAATCACTGTACATTCGCAAAGAGTGCCCCCATTTCCGACGACATTGTTATTGGCTTGCTCCCTTTATTGTAGGTCATGCATTCCCTCGCTAAGTAAATAGTTATTCGCAACATAAATCATTACACAACCGGTGTTGATTTGACTAAAGTTATATAGTTAGCTAACTCGACTTCGTATTAAAAGTAGAGTAGTACCCGCTCGCTAGATGTTTATGTCTTTACACGCCCTTTAACATTGTAACGAACATCGGTTTCCAGGTCTTCAGGAGCGTATAATGGGCAAAATATTGTGTTGTTTACAATTACCGAGTCCGCGACTGTCACCTATAGGTACATATTGAAGGAGCCGTATTCAGCAAAAATTGAGAAATGTAGTTGAACGGCTGAGTATAATACAGCATAACGTGCAATTTTACTGGCTTTTCAGTGTCGCCTAAAATAAACAGATAGCGCTGCGACACTACGTGTCCATTCGATTCGAACTCTTTTCCGAAATCTCGGGCTGTAATTATTTTCCCATTCATCTGCCCGACTGGTGCGGTCTTTCTATTCCTATTCCATATGGGGTGACGGAAAATGTGGGATGATTCTCGAATCAAAATTGGAAGAGTACTGTACCCGTAGAGGAGAGCTTGTGGGTGTGGCCCGCATCGTGGGAATCTTGTCTTTTCTTTCACTTCCATTACTTTTTCCTTCAATATTTCTATATCAATTGCAAAATGCGCTTCATTTCCCCTATGCTTTTCTTGTGTTGATTGTCTGTTAGATTTTAGTTTTCGCAAGACAGATTGGGACAATATTGCACTGACAGTAAACTTTCATAAGGGAGGCACCCTTGTTGAGTGAGAGGATCATATCGCCGGAACATCGTGATGTCGAGTCAACCATATAAGCGAAAATCGTGAGTGGTTACCGCTCATGGCGTCGTATGTGTGTTCGGCTTTTACAAGCCTTCAATTTGCTTTGTCACTACCGTATTTGGGGTCTTCGGGAGCGGGTAGTGTGGGTCGTTCTTTTTGGTAAAGCAGTAGGAGAGCAGAAACGCGGACGAAAGCTGAGCCGCTCAGATCAAACTGCCGGTTGCGGTTCTCCGGGTAACCGCACCCTCTGCAAATATCAGTAACAGGTGGCGGGCAGAGTTAGTTGTCTGAATGATATCATGGAGTGCGCAGATAACACATTCTGTACGCAAAACTGTGCGGTTTTCCACATATCTTAGGGGTTTTGCCTTATGTCTTAAAGTGCGTAAGGAAAAACGCGGTAGCGCTAGTATTGCATAGCAGTCATAAATCGTTAGCGTTGTGCTTACCTTGATCATTTGAGATTTTTATGAGGGCGCATACCTGAAAAAAAAAACATTTTCAACCGCTCTCAAGGTTTCTCCAGTCTTAAGACGGAAATTATATATTAATTTACACAATAAGTGAAACTTCACAGTAAAAATTAGAGAAGGACAAAATCATGAGAAGAAAATGCGTGCGATACATAATTTGGCCTAATTTTGAGCTTTCCTCATTTTCAAAGTCAAACTTAGAAATCAGCTGCTTTATTATATGTGCTTTTCGGCTTACTTTTTCATGGACGACCTTAGTGCGTTACCAACATATAAAGACAAGCCAAAATAGCGTTTTTTTTGTAAAATTTAGGAATTTATTATAGAGTCCATGCGTATCACATCGGCGCAAGTAAAATTTTCGGAGATAATATGTTTTAGGGGAAGTTCTATAAATGTAATTTAAGGTTTTCTTCGCTGCCTGGTGTTTGGGGAAAATTACCCAACAGCGCTATAACTTTTGCATTTTCTCATCGGTGATAATGAGACAAAAACAAAGTTACTTTGTAAAACTGTATTATAATGAAAGAAGTATGTTCAGAAAAAAAACGCTAATTTTAAAGTATGGAAGAAACGGCCGATTTTGCATGAACTTGTTTTTTGCACCTGGTTTTCCGCCAAATAGTGCAATTCAAATGGCGATCACGTGCTCGAAAATATTTTTCTGCTAAAAATATTTTGGCAAGATATTGTGCGAGTAATGCTTTATATGCCGAGCTTTTTTTGTAATCTATTGAGAGAAATTATTTTTCTCCAATGCCACGGTTGGGACAGTTGGCATGGAATGACCCATATAATAAAATGAAAAAAAAAATCAAAGGCATTTATGCCATACCTGACAAACTCAAGCAGGCTAGGTGACTATCAGTTCCCCGTTTCAAAGGGGATGTCAATAAATAATCGGGATCCCCTCTGTGGCTTCATCAGGACGACGGAGCGAGCGCTGTTTCCCCCCTTGAAAAAATCTTGCTTGGTGTTAGAAACTCAGCGAAGCTAGACACGTTTTCATGTTTCTTTGGTATTCTTTGCGTTGGTAAGAATAGGTGCGTCATCAAACTTTTAGCGCAGTTTCAAGCTGCGCTCTGCAAAACACTGTTTGGATGCAATATGCGGGCTCTTGAAACTTCTCGCAAAATAATATAAAAATTCTAGAAGGTTCGTAAGCTGAAGTACTGCAGGTGTGTGTGGCACTGCCTTGAAACACCTTCACTGTATGTTTACAGAGAGCAGGAGCTGTTTTGATCGGACTTCTGCGAATGCAAGAAAGGCTCCACAACTGTATTTCAATTGACAAAAGAGCACTCTATCATTCCTTCGCAAACATAAGCATTTCTGCGCTTTAGGACCTACTCCTTCCTATGCAAAAAAAGCCCTACTGCGCCATTTCTCTCACACTGGACGTGCTCCCCATAAAATATATATAGTAAAATCACCAGGCATAACCAGCAAAGCTAACCGCCTCATTTCAGTGCTTAGATACTTTGCTCTCGAACATATATCGTTGTGTTAGGAGAGTCGGCGCAACATTCATATCGCTCCCTCGCTACCATTTAACTCCTCTTTAATAGGCTGTTGTGTACCATCTATGCATGAGAGCCAACATTTCTCTAGGCTCAGTCATCGGGCACCTACTCCTAAAATTAAGCTTGTCGCAATTGGAGAAGCTTTCGCCTATCCTATATAGCTACCGGAGAGCTGATGGTGACTTTCACCGAGCCTTTGTGGAATTTTCTGAATATGTACTGGACGTCTCTTTGCAAGTACGAGTCGAGCACATTATGTAATTAGCGTTTTATTTAAACGACTGCGTCAAAAGAGACAGAAGTAAGGGGGAGCCAATATTTTTCTAATAAGCTAGGACGCCTTTCACAAACAATGCTATAGATGGCTGACTTTGCACGTTAAATAAAGGAATGTGGTTATAATTTTGCAAATTTCTAAAATGCAGAAACTGATGTACACTTAATACTCTTTACTCGTGGCCAGGTGGAAGATAATGCATTAGCACCCCCGTATCAAGCAGTACATGTACTGTCTTGAAAATAAGTAATCACATTTCGCTGAGCATTGTAACGATTGGTCTTGTCAATCTACTTTCTATGAGACACTGATTTCGTTTACTCCCAGAAATATGTGTGCACATAAAAGAACATGCGCTTCACATCATGAAACGCTCTCATGTGAATTAGCCAAGCAGCACTGGCATTTTCGGCAAATCATTCGAATTTATTGACCAGTAATGTACTCTTTCTAACTTATGTTATCTCCTCTGTTCTGCGCATGCAGAAATTAATTTGTTGCTTGTGCACATCCGGCACATTTTTTTCCCTTCATCATTGCCCCTATTTAGCTTTTTATTCCTTGAAAAAGGAAAGGAGTTGCGAGTGTGATCTTGTTCCCATGGGTCTATCTTTTTATGCTAATGCCGAATGTATGCGCTGAGATGTACAAGAAAAGACATTACTGTTTGGTATACCTACGTCGTTTCTTTATTGTATATTAGCATTTGCAGTATGCTTTAGTACATTCTTTGTAGGTAGTCGCTCTGAACAGTGCTGTCACCGCCACATACCATTCAAACTCCTTTTTTCGTGAGAGTTAAAATTGACTTTATATCTGGCTACATGGTCAGTGCGGTATCGTAATATTGCCGCAAGCTAAGTATGTATTGCGTAACTATTGAGTGGCACATTCTGTAGGTGATCTGTGGAGATTCTATTTAGATTTCACTCAGCTACATTACGAATTATATTAGAGCGACACTTGTTACGTAACAATATGTGTTTCAAGGATAACCTTTCAGGCGATGCAGTTTTATATTGTAAAGTGTAATAGATATCATGCATTAAGCAGAAATGAGACATTCACCAATCGTAGCGATTGCTACAGAAGAAACCCGCACGAGTTTCCGCTAAATTAGTTACTTCTCTCCACCTTGCGGGTTTCCGCGGACTAATTACGTGAAAACTCTTGGCTTTGCTTCAAGTTGTTGGCAAATTCAGCTTCTCCCTGCCATCTGCTAACTGCCTGGTTAGCTCAGATGGTATAGCGGCCGCCTCAGAAGGGCGGTGGTCCCGGGTTCGAGTACCGAACCAGGACGAATTTTTTTCAACGACGGGGCTCTTCTTTCGTGGAATCCGTACGGGGTTTCCTCTGTAGCAGCTGCTACGAGTGGGTGGATGTCTCATTTCCGCTTAATTACTTCTCTTCACCTGGCGGGATTGCGCAGAATAATTACGTGATGAGATATTATGCATCACGGGCGTTTTTTTTATATTTCTGCGTGCGAAAGTAGAAAGCATGGTAGAATCACAATAGCTTGGGATCATGCGCCCAATTACAACTCAAGCAACGGCAGGGGTTGTCTCCAGAAGCTGTCTAATTTTTTGAGGGTTTCTGTATGTGTACCAAGTCTAGCCCCGTGAGCTTTAGCCACCGCTACTCACATCCATGTCGGTGGATGGGAAACAGGATTTACCTGCCGGTGTCTCATAATACACGAACTCGGGAGTGATTAAGTGGACGTGGCCATAGTCAGTACACACCAGAGCTGTGGAGTGGAGCCCTTCATTCACTTCCCACTTCATTTTGGAGAGTAATGTTGCCCTGTAATTCCACGCTTCTCGCGTACTTGGAATGTTGAGGGATGCCCATCTCTCTCTCTTCGAGTGGCTAAGCTAGACCCTTGGATTCCTTCCATTCCAGAAAATAAACTTATTTTCCAATATTTTTCGATACTTGCGCCTGGCAGTCTCAGTGACAACAAAAACATTTTGATGTTTTAAGGCAGAAAATAACGTTACATTATATTTCTTTACATTTCGATTACTGTTACGTACTGTTTCTTGCATGTGTTATATTCGGCAGGCGTTCTTATCCATAATCTTCCAAAAATCGTTTGATTAAAGCAACATACGACTTATTCTTACATCGTGCTCGCTGCAGCGAGTGAGTGCAATCATTTAAGGTCCAAGCAGACAAGCAACATTAAGCTACTGTTGTTCACTACATAGGAGAATGCTGCCGTACCCCAAAGGAGTTCAGAGTCAAAGCAGTCGCTGAAGCTGGTCGCGTTTATTCCTTTTGCACGTTTATTAACATGTTAACTGACATCATAATTACGTGCACCACTCTGACGCCACCTTATCGAGCCTTCTGGATATTCAATATTGAGCAAAAAACATGGCGCGCGATTTAAATCACTGTACATTCGCAAAGAGTGCCCCCATTTCCGACGACATTGTTATTGGCTTGCTCCCTTTTTTGTAGGTCATGCATTCCCTCGCTAAGTAAATAGTTATTCGCAACATAAATCATTACACAACCGGTGTTGATTTGACTAAAGTTATATAGTTAGCTAACTCGACTTCGTATTAAAAGTAGAGTAGTACCCGCTCGCTAGATGTTTATGTCTTTACACGCCCTTTAACATTGTAACGAACATCGGTTTCCAGGTCTTCAGGAGCGTATAATAGGCAAAATATTGTGTTGTTTACAATTACCGAGTCCGCGACTGTCACCTATAGGTACATATTGAAGGAGCCGTATTCAGTAAAAATTGAGAAATGTAGTTGAACGGCTGAGTATAATACAGCATAACGTGCAATTTTACTGGCTTTTCAGTGTCGCCTAAAATAAACAGATAGCGCTGCGACACTACGTGTCCATTCGATTCGAACTCTTTTCCGAAATCTCGGGCTGTAATTATTTTCCCATTCATCTGCCCGACTGGTGCGGTCTTTCTATTCCTATTCCATATGGGGTGACGGAAAATGTGGGATGATTCTCGAATCAAAATTGGAAGAGTACTGTACCCGTAGACCAGAGCTTGTGGGTGTGGCCCGCATCGTGGGAAACTTGTCTTTTCTTTCACTTCCATTACTTTTTCCTTCAATATTTCTATATCAATTCCAAAATGCGCTTCATTTCCCCTATGCTTTTCTTGTGTTGATTGTCTGTTAGATTTTAGTTTTCGCAAGACAGATTGGGACAATATTGCACTGACAGTAAACTTTCATAAGGGAGGCACCCTTGTTGAGTGAGAGGATCATATCGCCGGAACATGGTGATGTCGAGTCAACCATATAAGCGAAAATCGTGAGTGGTTACCGCTCATGGCGTCGTATGTGTGTTCGGCTTTTACAAGCCTTCAATTTGCTTTGTCACTACCGTATTTGGGGTCTTCGGGAGCGGGTAGTGTGGGTCGTTCTTTTTGGTAAAGCAGTAGGAGAGCAGAAACGCGGACGAAAGCTGAGCCGCTCAGATCAAACTGCCGGTTGCGGTTCTCCGGGTAAGCGCACCCTCTGCAAATATCAGTAACAGGTGGCGGGCAGAGTTAGTTGTCTGAATGATATCATGGAGTGCGCAGATAACACATTCTGTACGCAAAACTGTGCGGTTTTCCACATATCTTAGGGGTTTTGCCTTATGTCTTAAAGTGCGTAAAGAAAAACGCGGTAGCGCTAGTATAGCATAGCAGTCATAAATCGTTAGCGTTGTGCTTACCTTGATCATTTGAGATTTTTATGAGGGCGCATACCTGAAAAAAAAAACATTTTCAACCGCTCTCAAGGTTTCTCCAGTCTTAAGACGGAAATTATATATTAATTTACACAATAAGTGAAACTTCACAGTAAAAATTAGAGAAGGACAAAATCATGAGAAGAAAATGCGTGCGATACATAATTTGGCCTAATTTTGAGCTTTCCTCATTTTCAAAGTCAAACTTAGAAATCAGCTGCTCCATTATATGTGCTTTTCGGCTTACTTTTTCATGGACGACCTTAGTGCGTTACCAACATATAAAGACAAGCCAAAATAGCGTTTTTTTTTGTAAAATTTAGGAATTTATTATAGAGTCCATGCGTAGCACATCGGCGAAAGTAAAATTTTCGGAGATAATATGTTTTAGGGGAAGTTCTATAAATGTAATTTAAGGTTTTCTTCGCTGCCTGGTGTTTGGGGAAAATTACCCAACAGCGCTATAACTTTTGCATTTTCTCATCGGTGATAATGAGACAAAAACAAAGTTACTTTGTGAAACTGTATTATAATGAAAGAAGTATGTTCAGAAAAAAAACGCTAATTTTAAAGTATGGAAGAAACGGCCGATTTTGCATGAACTTGTTTTTTGCACCTGGTTTTCCGCCAAATAGTGCAATTCAAATGGCGATCACGTGCCCGAAAATATTTTTCTGCTAAAAATATTTTGGCAAAATATTGTGCGAGTAATGCTTTATATGCCGAGCTTTTTTTGTAATCTATTGAGAGAAATTATTTTTCTCCAATGCCACGGTTGGGACAGTTGGCATGGAATGACCCATATAATAAAATGAAAAAAAAAATGAAAGGCATTTATGCTATACCTGACAAACTCAAGCAGGCTAGGTGACTATCAGTTCCCCGTTTCAAAGGGGATGTCAATAAATAATCGGGATCCCCTCTGTGGCTTCATCAGGACGACGGAGCGAGCGCTGTTTCCCCCCTTGAAAAAATCTTGCTTGGTGTTAGAAACTCAGCGAAGCTAGACACGTTTTCATGTTTCTTTGGTATTCTTTGCGTTGGTAAGAATAGGTGCGTCATCAAACTTTTAGCGCAGTTTCAAGCTGCGCTCTGCAAAGCACTGTTTGGATGCAATATGCGGGCTCTTGAAACTTCTCGCAAAATAATATAAAAATTCTAGAAGGTTCGTAAGCTGAAGTACTGCAGGTGTGTGTGGCACTGCCTTGAAACACCTTCACTGTATGTTTACAGAGAGCAGGAGCTGTTTTGATCGGACTTCTGCGAATGCAAGAAAGGCTCCACAACTGTATTTCAATTGACAAAAGAGCACTCTATCATTCCTTCGCAAACATAAGCATTTCTGCGCTTTAGGACCTACTCCTTCCTATGCAAAAAAAGCCCTACTGCGCCATTTCTCTCACACTGGACGTGCTCCCCATATAATATATATAGTAAAATCACCAGGCATAACCAGCAAAGCTAACCGCCTCATTTCAGTGCTTAGATACTTTGCTCTCGAACATATATCGTTGTGTTAGGAGAGTCGGCGCAACATTCATATCGCTCCCTCGCTACCATTTAACTCCTCTTTAATAGGCTGTTGTGTACCATCTATGCATGAGAGCCAACATTTCTCTAGGCTCAGTCATCGGGCACCTACTCCTAAAATTAGGCTTGTCGCAATTGGAGAAGCTTTCGCCTATCCTATATAGCTACCGGAGAGCTGATGGTGACTTTCACCGAGCCTTTGTGGAATTTTCTGAATATGTACTGGACGTCTCTTTGCAAGTACGAGTCGAGCACATTATGTAATTAGCGTTTTATTTAAACGACTGCGTCAAAAGAGACAGAAGTAAGGGGGAGCCAATATTTTTCTAATAAGCTAGGACGCCTTTCACAAACAATGCTATAGATGGCTGACTTTGCACGTTAAATAAAGGAATGTGGTTATAATTTTGCAAATTTCTAAAATGCAGAAACTGATGTACACTTAATACTCTTTACTCGTGGCCAGGTGGAAGATAATGCATTAGCACCCCCGTATCAAGCAGTACATGTACTGTCTTGAAAATAAGTAATCACATTTCGCTGAGCATTGTAACGATTGGTCTTGTCAATCTACTTTCTATGAGACACTGATTTCGTTTACTCCCAGAAATATGTGTGCACATAAAAGAACATGCGCTTCACATCATGAAACGCTCTCATGTGAATTAGCCAAGCAGCACTGGCATTTTCGGCAAATCATTCGAATTTATTGACCAGTAATGTACTCTTTCTAACTTATGTTATCTCCTCTGTTCTGCGCATGCAGAAATTAATTTGTTGCTTGTGCACATCCGGCACATTTTTTTCCCTTCATCATTGCCCCTATTTAGCTTTTTATTCCTTGAAAAAGGAAAGGAGTTGCGAGTGTGATCTTGTTCCCATGGGTCTATCTTTTTATGCTAATGCCGAATGTATGCGCTGAGATGTACAAGAAAAGACATTACTGTTTGGTATACCTACGTCGTTTCTTTATTGTATATTAGCATTTGCAGTATGCTTTAGTACATTCTTTGTAGGTAGTCGCTCTGAACAGTGCTGTCACCGCCACATACCATTCAAACTCCTTTTTTCGTGAGAGTTAAAATTGACTTTATATCTGGCTACATGGTCAGTGCGGTATCGTAATATTGCCGCAAGCTAAGTATGTATTGCGTAACTATTGAGTGGCACATTCTGTAGGTGATCTGTGGAGATTCTATTTAGATTTCACTCAGCTACATTACGAATTATATTAGAGCGACACTTGTTACGTAACAATATGTGTTTCAAGGATAACCTTTCAGGCGATGCAGTTTTATATTGTAAAGTGTAATAGATATCATGCATTAAGCAGAAATGAGACATTCACCAATCGTAGCGATTGCTACAGAAGAAACCCGCACGAGTTTCCGCTAAATTAGTTACTTCTCTCCACCTTGCGGGTTTCCGCGGACTAATTACGTGAAAACTCTTGGCTTTGCTTCAAGTTGTTGGCAAATTCAGCTTCTCCCTGCCATCTGCTAACTGCCTGGTTAGCTCAGATGGTATAGCGGCCGCCTCAGAAGGGCGGTGGTCCCGGGTTCGAGTACCGAACCAGGACGAATTTTTTTCAACGACGGGGCTCTTCTTTCGTGGAATCCGTACGGGGTTTCCTCTGTAGCAGCTGCTACGAGTGGGTGGATGTCTCATTTCCGCTTAATTACTTCTCTTCACCTGGCGGGATTGCGCAGAATAATTACGTGATGAGATATTATGCATCACGGGCGTTTTTTTTATATTTCTGCGTGCGAAAGTAGAAAGCATGGTAGAATCACAATAGCTTGGGATCATGCGCCCAATTACAACTCAAGCAACGGCAGGGGTTGTCTCCAGAAGCTGTCTAATTTTTTGAGGGTTTCTGTATGTGTACCAAGTCTAGCCCCGTGAGCTTTAGCCACCGCTACTCACATCCATGTCGGTGGATGGGAAACAGGATTTACCTGCCGGTGTCTCATAATACACGAACTCGGGAGTGATTAAGTGGACGTGGCCATAGTCAGTACACACCAGAGCTGTGGAGTGGAGCCCTTCATTCACTTCCCACTTCATTTTGGAGAGTAATGTTGCCCTGTAATTCCACGCTTCTCGCGTACTTGGAATGTTGAGGGATGCCCATCTCTCTCTCTTCGAGTGGCTAAGCTAGACCCTTGGATTCCTTCCATTCCAGAAAATAAACTTATTTTCCAATATTTTTCGATACTTGCGCCTGGCAGTCTCAGTGACAACAAAAACATTTTGATGTTTTAAGGCAGAAAATAACGTTACATTATATTTCTTTACATTTCGATTACTGTTACGTACTGTTTCTTGCATGTGTTATATTCGGCAGGCGTTCTTATCCATAATCTTCCAAAAATCGTTTGATTAAAGCAACATACGACTTATTCTTACATCGTGCTCGCTGCAGCGAGTGAGTGCAATCATTTAAGGTCCAAGCAGACAAGCAACATTAAGCTACTGTTGTTCACTACATAGGAGAATGCTGCCGTACCCCAAAGGAGTTCAGAGTCAAAGCAGTCGCTGAAGCTGGTCGCGTTTATTCCTTTTGCACGTTTATTAACATGTTAACTGACATCATAATTACGTGCACCACTCTGACGCCACCTTATCGAGCCTTCTGGATATTCAATATTGAGCAAAAAACATGGCGCGCGATTTAAATCACTGTACATTCGCAAAGAGTGCCCCCATTTCCGACGACATTGTTATTGGCTTGCTCCCTTTTTTGTAGGTCATGCATTCCCTCGCTAAGTAAATAGTTATTCGCAACATAAATCATTACACAACCGGTGTTGATTTGACTAAAGTTATATAGTTAGCTAACTCGACTTCGTATTAAAAGTAGAGTAGTACCCGCTCGCTAGATGTTTATGTCTTTACACGCCCTTTAACATTGTAACGAACATCGGTTTCCAGGTCTTCAGGAGCGTATAATAGGCAAAATATTGTGTTGTTTACAATTACCGAGTCCGCGACTGTCACCTATAGGTACATATTGAAGGAGCCGTATTCAGTAAAAATTGAGAAATGTAGTTGAACGGCTGAGTATAATACAGCATAACGTGCAATTTTACTGGCTTTTCAGTGTCGCCTAAAATAAACAGATAGCGCTGCGACACTACGTGTCCATTCGATTCGAACTCTTTTCCGAAATCTCGGGCTGTAATTATTTTCCCATTCATCTGCCCGACTGGTGCGGTCTTTCTATTCCTATTCCATATGGGGTGACGGAAAATGTGGGATGATTCTCGAATCAAAATTGGAAGAGTACTGTACCCGTAGACCAGAGCTTGTGGGTGTGGCCCGCATCGTGGGAAACTTGTCTTTTCTTTCACTTCCATTACTTTTTCCTTCAATATTTCTATATCAATTCCAAAATGCGCTTCATTTCCCCTATGCTTTTCTTGTGTTGATTGTCTGTTAGATTTTAGTTTTCGCAAGACAGATTGGGACAATATTGCACTGACAGTAAACTTTCATAAGGGAGGCACCCTTGTTGAGTGAGAGGATCATATCGCCGGAACATCGTGATGTCGAGTCAACCATATAAGCGAAAATCGTGAGTGGTTACCGCTCATGGCGTCGTATGTGTGTTCGGCTTTTACAAGCCTTCAATTTGCTTTGTCACTACCGTATTTGGGGTCTTCGGGAGCGGGTAGTGTGGGTCGTTCTTTTTGGTAAAGCAGTAGGAGAGCAGAAACGCGGACGAAAGCTGAGCCGCTCAGATCAAACTGCCGGTTGCGGTTCTCCGGGTAACCGCACCCTCTGCAAATATCAGTAACAGGTGGCGGGCAGAGTTAGTTGTCTGAATGATATCATGGAGTGCGCAGATAACACATTCTGTACGCAAAACTGTGCGGTTTTCCACATATCTTAGGGGTTTTGCCTTATGTCTTAAAGTGCGTAAAGAAAAACGCGGTAGCGCTAGTATAGCATAGCAGTCATAAATCGTTAGCGTTGTGCTTACCTTGATCATTTGAGATTTTTATGAGGGCGCATACCTGAAAAAAAAAACATTTTCAACCGCTCTCAAGGTTTCTCCAGTCTTAAGACGGAAATTATATATTAATTTACACAATAAGTGAAACTTCACAGTAAAAATTAGAGAAGGACAAAATCATGAGAAGAAAATGCGTGCGATACATAATTTGGCCTAATTTTGAGCTTTCCTCATTTTCAAAGTCAAACTTAGAAATCAGCTGCTCCATTATATGTGCTTTTCGGCTTACTTTTTCATGGACGACCTTAGTGCGTTACCAACATATAAAGACAAGCCAAAATAGCGTTTTTTTTTGTAAAATTTAGGAATTTATTATAGAGTCCATGCGTAGCACATCGGCGAAAGTAAAATTTTCGGAGATAATATGTTTTAGGGGAAGTTCTATAAATGTAATTTAAGGTTTTCTTCGCTGCCTGGTGTTTGGGGAAAATTACCCAACAGCGCTATAACTTTTGCATTTTCTCATCGGTGATAATGAGACAAAAACAAAGTTACTTTGTGAAACTGTATTATAATGAAAGAAGTATGTTCAGAAAAAAAACGCTAATTTTAAAGTATGGAAGAAACGGCCGATTTTGCATGAACTTGTTTTTTGCACCTGGTTTTCCGCCAAATAGTGCAATTCAAATGGCGATCACGTGCCCGAAAATATTTTTCTGCTAAAAATATTTTGGCAAAATATTGTGCGAGTAATGCTTTATATGCCGAGCTTTTTTTGTAATCTATTGAGAGAAATTATTTTTCTCCAATGCCACGGTTGGGACAGTTGGCATGGAATGACCCATATAATAAAATGAAAAAAAAAATGAAAGGCATTTATGCTATACCTGACAAACTCAAGCAGGCTAGGTGACTATCAGTTCCCCGTTTCAAAGGGGATGTCAATAAATAATCGGGATCCCCTCTGTGGCTTCATCAGGACGACGGAGCGAGCGCTGTTTCCCCCCTTGAAAAAATCTTGCTTGGTGTTAGAAACTCAGCGAAGCTAGACACGTTTTCATGTTTCTTTGGTATTCTTTGCGTTGGTAAGAATAGGTGCGTCATCAAACTTTTAGCGCAGTTTCAAGCTGCGCTCTGCAAAACACTGTTTGGATGCAATATGCGGGCTCTTGAAACTTCTCGCAAAATAATATAAAAATTCTAGAAGGTTCGTAAGCTGAAGTACTGCAGGTGTGTGTGGCACTGCCTTGAAACACCTTCACTGTATGTTTACAGAGAGCAGGAGCTGTTTTGATCGGACTTCTGCGAATGCAAGAAAGGCTCCACAACTGTATTTCAATTGACAAAAGAGCACTCTATCATTCCTTCGCAAACATAAGCATTTCTGCGCTTTAGGACCTACTCCTTCCTATGCAAAAAAAGCCCTACTGCGCCATTTCTCTCACACTGGACGTGCTCCCCATATAATATATATAGTAAAATCACCAGGCATAACCAGCAAAGCTAACCGCCTCATTTCAGTGCTTAGATACTTTGCTCTCGAACATATATCGTTGTGTTAGGAGAGTCGGCGCAACATTCATATCGCTCCCTCGCTACCATTTAACTCCTCTTTAATAGGCTGTTGTGTACCATCTATGCATGAGAGCCAACATTTCTCTAGGCTCAGTCATCGGGCACCTACTCCTAAAATTAGGCTTGTCGCAATTGGAGAAGCTTTCGCCTATCCTATATAGCTACCGGAGAGCTGATGGTGACTTTCACCGAGCCTTTGTGGAATTTTCTGAATATGTACTGGACGTCTCTTTGCAAGTACGAGTCGAGCACATTATGTAATTAGCGCTTTATTTAAATGACTGCGTCAAAAGAGACAGAAGTAAGGGGGAGCCAATATTTTTCTAATAAGCTAGGACGCCTTTCACAAACAGTGCTATAGATGGCTGACTTTGCACGTTAAATAAAGGAATGTGGTTATAATTTTGCAAATTTCTAAAATGCAGAAACTGATGTACACTTAATACTCTTTACTCGTGGCCAGGTGGAAGATAATGCATTAGCGCCCCCGTATCAAGCAGTACATGTACTGTCTTGAAAATAAGTAATCACATTTCGCTGAGCATTGTAACGATTGGTCTTGTCAATCTACTTTCTATGAGACACTGATTTCGTTTACTCCCAGAAATATGTGTGCACATAAAAGAACATGTGCTTCACATCATGAAACGCTCTCATGTGAATTAGCCAAGCAGCACTGGCATTTTCGGGAAATCATTCGAATTTATTGACCAGTAATGTACTCTTTCTAACTTATGTTATCTCCTCTGTTCTGCGCATGCAGAAATTAATTTGTTGCTTGTGCACATCCGGCACATTTTTTTCCCTTCATCATTGCCCCTATTTAGCTTTTTATTCCTTGAAAAAGGAAAGGAGTTGCGAGTGTGATCTTGTTCCCATGGGTCTATCTTTTTATGCTAATGCCGAATGTATGCGCTGAGATGTACAAGAAAAGACATTACTGTTTGGTATACCTACGTCGTTTCTTTATTGTATATTAGCATTTGCAGTATGCTTTAGTACATTCTTTGTAGGTAGTCGCTCTGAACAGTGCTGTCACCGCCACATCCCATTCAAACTCCTTTTTTCGTGAGAGTTAAAATTGACTTTATATCTGGCTACATGGTCAGTGCGGTATCGTATTATTGCCGCAAGCTAAGTATGTATTGCGTAACTATTGAGTGGCACATTCTGTAGGTGATCTGTGGAGATTCTATTAAGATTTCACTCAGCTACATTACGAATTATATTAGATCGACACTTGTTACGTAACAATATGTGTTTCAAGGATAACCTTTCAGGCGATGCAGTTTTATATTGTAAAGTGTAATAGATATCATGAATTAAGCAGAAATGAGACATTCACCAATCGTAGCGATTGCTACAGAAGAAACCCGCACGAGTTTCCGCTAAATTAGTTACTTCTCTCCACCTTGCGGGTTTCCGCGGACTAATTACGTGAAAACTCTTGGCTTTGCTTCAAGTTGTTGGCAAATTCAGCTTCTCCCTGCCATCTGCTAACTGCCTGGTTAGCTCAGATAGTATAGCGGCCGCCTCAGAAGGGCGGTGGTCCCGGGTTCGAGTACCGAACCAGGACGAATTTTTTTCAACGACGGGGCTCTTCTTTCGTGGAATCCGTACGGGGTTTCCTCTGTAGCAGCTGCTACGAGTGGGTGGATGTCTCATTTCCGCTTAATTACTTCTCTTCACCTGGCGGGATTGCGCAGAATAATTACGTGAAGAGATATTATGCATCACGGGCGTTTTTTTTTATATTTCTGCGTGCGAAAGTAGAAAGCATGGTAGAATCACAATAGCTTGGGATCATGCGCCCAATTACAACTCAAGCAACGGCAGGGGTTGTCTCCAGAAGCTGTCTAATTTTTTGAGGGTTTCTGTATGTGTACCAAGTCTAGCCCCGTGAGCTTTAGCCACCGCTACTCACATCCATGTCGGTGGATGGGAAACAGGATTTACCTGCCGGTGTCTCATAATACACGAACTCGGGAGTGATTAAGTGGACGTGACCATAGTCAGTACACACCAGAGCTGTGGAGTGGAGCCCTTCATTCACTTCCCACTTCATTTTGGAGAGTAATGTTGCCCTGTAATTCCACGCTTCTCGCGTACTTGGAATGTTGAGGGATGCCCATCTCTCTCTCTTCGAGTGGCTAAGCTAGACCCTTGGATTCCTTCCATTCCAGAAAATAAACTTATTTTCCAATATTTTTCGATACTTGCGCCTGGCAGTCTCAGTGACAACAAAAACATTTTGATGTTTTAAGGCAGAAAATAACGTTACATTATATTTCTTTACATTTCGATTACTGTTACGTACTGTTTCTTGCATGTGTTATATTCGGCAGGCGTTCTTATCCATAATCTTCCAAAAATCGTTTGATTAAAGCAACATACGACTTATTCTTACATCGTGCTCGCTGCAGCGAGTGAGTGCAATCATTTAAGGTCCAAGCAGACAAGCAACATTAAGCTACTGTTGTTCACTACATAGGAGAATGCTGCCGTACCCCAAAGGAGTTCAGAGTCAAAGCAGTCGCTGAAGCTGGTCGCGTTTATTCCTTTTGCACGTTTCTTAACATGTTAACTGACATCATAATTACGTGCACCACTCTGACGCCACCTTATCGAGCCTTCTGGATATTCAATATTGAGCAAAAAACATGGCGCGCGATTTAAATCACTGTACATTCGCAAAGAGTGCCCCCATTTCCGACGACATTGTTATTGGCTTGCTCCCTTTATTGTAGGTCATGCATTCCCTCGCTAAGTAAATAGTTATTCGCAACATAAATCATAACACAACCGGTGTTGATTTGACTAAAGTTATATAGTTAGCTAACTCGACTTCGTATTAAAAGTAGAGTAGTACCCGCTCGCTAGATGTTTATGTCTTTACACGCCCTTTAACATTGTAACGAACATCGGTTTCCAGGTCTTCAGGAGCGTATAATGGGCAAAATATTGTGTTGTTTACAATTACCGAGTCCGCGACTGTCACCTATAGGTACATATTGAAGGAGCCGTATTCAGTAAAAATTGAGAAATGTAGTTGAACGGCTGAGTATAATACAGCATAACGTGCAATTTTACTGGCTTTTCAGTGTCGCCTAAAATAAACAGATAGCGCTGCGACACTACGTGTCCATTCGATTCGAACTCTTTTCCGAAATCTCGGGCTGTAATTATTTTCCCATTCATCTGCCCGACTGGTGCGGTCTTTCTATTCCTATTCCATATGGGGTGACGGAAAATGTGGGATGATTCTCGAATCAAAATTGGAAGAGTACTGTACCCGTAGACCAGAGCTTGTGGGTGTGGCCCGCATCGTGGGAAACTTGTCTTTTCTTTCACTTCCATTACTTTTTCCTTCAATATTTCTATATCAATTCCAAAATGCGCTTCATTTCCCCTACGCTTTTCTTGTGTTGATTGTCTGTTAGATTTTAGTTTTCGCAAGACAGATTGGGACAATATTGCACTGACAGTAAACTTTCATAAGGGAGGCACCCTTGTTGAGTGAGAGGATCATATCGCCGGAACATCGTGATGTCGAGTCAACCATATAAGCGAAAATCGTGAGTGGTTACCGCTCATGGCGTCGTATGTGTGTTCGGCTTTTACAAGCCTTCAATTTGCTTTGTCACTACCGTATTTGGGGTCTTCGGGAGCGGGTAGTGTGGGTCGTTCTTTTTGGTAAAGCAGTAGGAGAGCAGAAACGCGGACGAAAGCTGAGCCGCTCAGATCAAACTGCCGGTTGCGGTTCTCCGGGTAACCGCACCCTCTGCAAATATCAGTAACAGGTGGCGGGCAGAGTTAGTTGTCTGAATGATATCATGGAGTGCGCAGATAACACATTCTGTACGCAAAACTGTGCGGTTTTCCACATATCTTAGGGGTTTTGCCTTATGTCTTAAAGTGCGTAAAGAAAAACGCGGTAGCGCTAGTATTGCATAGCAGTCATAAATCGTTAGCGTTGTGCTTACCTTGATCATTTGAGATTTTTATGAGGGCGCATACCTGAAAAAAAAAAAAACATTTTCAACCGCTCTCAAGGTTTCTCCAGTCTTAAGACGGAAATTATATATTAATTTACACAATAAGTGAAACTTCACAGTAAAAATTAGAGAAGGACAAAATCATGAGAAGAAAATGCGTGCGATACATAATTTGGCCTAATTTTGAGCTTTCCTCATTTTCAAAGTCAAACTTAGAAATCAGCTGCTCCATTATATGTGCTTTTCGGCTTACTTTTTCATGGACGACCTTAGTGCGTTACCAACATATAAAGACAAGCCAAAATAGCGTTTTTTTTTGTAAAATTTAGGAATTTATTATAGAGTCCATGCGTAGCACATCGGCGAAAGTAAAATTTTCGGAGATAATATGTTTTAGGGGAAGTTCTATAAATGTAATTTAAGGTTTTCTTCGCTGCCTGGTGTTTGGGGAAAATTACCCAACAGCGCTATAACTTTTGCATTTTCTCATCGGTGATAATGAGACAAAAACAAAGTTACTTTGTGAAACTGTATTATAATGAAAGAAGTATGTTCAGAAAAAAAACGCTAATTTTAAAGTATGGAAGAAACGGCCGATTTTGCATGAACTTGTTTTTTGCACCTGGTTTTCCGCCAAATAGTGCAATTCAAATGGCGATCACGTGCCCGAAAATATTTTTCTGCTAAAAATATTTTGGCAAAATATTGTGCGAGAAATGCTTTATATGCCGAGCTTTTTTTGTAATCTATTGAGAGAAATTATTTTTCTCCAATGCCACGGTTGGGACAGTTGGCATGGAATGACCCATATAATAAAATGAAAAAAAAAATGAAAGGCATTTATGCTATACATGACAAATTCAAACAGGCTAGGTGACTATCAGTTCCCCGTTTCAAAGGGGATGTCAATAAATAATCGGGATCCCCTCTGTGGCTTCATCAGGACGACGGAGCGAGCGCTGTTTCCCCCCTTGAAAAAATCTTGCTTGGTGTTAGAAACTCAGCGAAGCTAGACACGTTTTCATGTTTCTTTGGTATTCTTTGCGTTGGTAAGAATAGGTGCGTCATCAAACTTTTAGCGCAGTTTCAAGCTGCGCTCTGCAAAACACTGTTTGGATGCAATATGCGGGCTCTTGAAACTTCTCGCAAAATAATATAAACATTCTAGAAGGTTCGTAAGCTGAAGTACTGCAGGTGTGTGTGGCACTGCCTTGAAACACCTTCACTGGATGTTTACAGAGAGCAGGAGCTGTTTTGATTGGACTTCTGCGAATGCAAGAAAGGCTCCACAACTGTATTTCAATTGACAAAAGAGCACTCTATCATTCCTTCGCAAACATAAGCATTTCTGCGCTTTAGGACCTACTCCTTCCTATGCAAAAAAAGCCCCACTGCGCCATTTCTCTCACACTGGACGTGCTCCCCATATAATATATATAGTAAAATCACCAGGCATAACCAGCAAAGCTAACCGCCTCATTTCAGTGCTTAGATACTTTGCTCTCGAACATATATCGTTGTGTTAGGAGAGTCGGCGCAACATTCATATCGCTCCCTCGCTACCATTTAACTCCTCTTTAATAGGCTGTTGTGTACCATCTATGCATGAGAGCCAACATTTCTCTAGGCTCAGTCATCGGGCACCTACTCCTAAAATTAAGCTTGTCGCAATTGGAGAAGCTTTCGCCTATCCTATATAGCTACCGGAGAGCTGATGGTGACTTTCACCGAGCCTTTGTGGAATTTTCTGAATATGTACTGGTCGTCTCTTTGCAAGTACGAGTCGAGCACATTATGTAATTAGCGCTTTATTTAAATGACTGCGTCAAAAGAGACAGAAGTAGGGGGAGCCAATATTTTTCTAATAAGCTAGGACGCCTTTCACAAACAGTGCTATAGATGGCTGACTTTGCACGTTAAATAAAGGAATGTGGTTATAATTTTGCAAATTTCTAAAATGCAGAAACTGATGTACACTTAATACTCTTTACTCGTGGCCAGGTGGAAGATAATGCATTAGCGCCCCCGTATCAAGCAGTACATGTACTGTCTTGAAAATAAGTAATCACATTTCGCTGAGCATTGTAACGATTGGTCTTGTCAATCTACTTTCTATGAGACACTGATTTCGTTTACTCCCAGAAATATGTGTGCACATAAAAGAACATGTGCTTCACATCATGAAACGCTCTCATGTGAATTAGCCAAGCAGCACTGGCATTTTCGGCAAATCATTCGAATTTATTGACCAGTAATGTACTCTTTCTAACTTATGTTATCTCCTCTGTTCTGCGCATGCAGAAATTAATTTGTTGCTTGTGCACATCCGGCACATTTTTTTCCCTTCATCATTGCCCCTATTTAGCTTTTTATTCCTTGAAAAAGGAAAGGAGTTGCGAGTGTGATCTTGTTCCCATGGGTCTATCTTTTTATGCTAATGCCGAATGTATGCGCTGAGATGTACAAGAAAAGACATTACTGTTTGGTATACCTACGTCGTTTCTTTATTGTATATTAGCATTTGCAGTATGCTTTAGTACATTCTTTGTAGGTAGTCGCTCTGAACAGTGCTGTCACCGCCACATCCCATTCAAACTCCTTTTTTCGTGAGAGTTAAAATTGACTTTATATCTGGCTACATGGTCAGTGCGGTATCGTATTATTGCCGCAAGCTAAGTATGTATTGCGTAACTATTGAGTGGCACATTCTGTAGGTGATCTGTGGAGATTCTATTAAGATTTCACTCAGCTACATTACGAATTATATTAGATCGACACTTGTTACGTAACAATATGTGTTTCAAGGATAACCTTTCAGGCGATGCAGTTTTATATTGTAAAGTGTAATAGATATCATGAATTAAGCAGAAATGAGACATTCACCAATCGTAGCGATTGCTACAGAAGAAACCCGCACGAGTTTCCGCTAAATTAGTTACTTCTCTCCACCTTGCGGGTTTCCGCGGACTAATTACGTGAAAACTCTTGGCTTTGCTTCAAGTTGTTGGCAAACTCAGCTTCTCCCTGCCATCTGCTAACTGCCTGGTTAGCTCAGATGGTATAGCGGCCGCCTCAGAAGGGCGGTGGTCCCGGGTTCGAGTACCGAACCAGGACGAATTTTTTTCAACGACGGGGCTCTTCTTTCGTGGAATGCGTACGGGGTTTCCTCTGTAGCAGCTGCTACGAGTGGGTGGATGTCTCATTTCCGCTTAATTACTTCTCTTCACCTGGCGGGATTGCGCAGAATAATTACGTGAAGAGATATTATGCATCACGGGCGTTTTTTTTTTATATTTCTGCGTGCGAAAGTAGAAAGCATGGTAGAATCACAATAGCTTGGGATCATGCGCCCAATTACAACTCAAGCAACGGCAGGGGTTGTCTCCAGAAGCTGTCTAATTTTTTGAGGGTTTCTGTATGTGTACCAAGTCTAGCCCCGTGAGCTTTAGCCACCGCTACTCACATCCATGTCGGTGGATGGGAAACAGGATTTACCTGCCGGTGTCTCATAATACACGAACTCGGGAGTGATTAAGTGGACGTGGCCATAGTCAGTACACACCAGAGCTGTGGAGTGGAGCCCTTCATTCACTTCCCACTTCATTTTGGAGAGTAATGTTGCCCTGTAATTCCACGCTTCTCGCGTACTTGGAATGTTGAGGGATGCCCATCTCTCTCTCTTCGAGTGGCTAAGCTAGACCCTTGGATTCCTTCCATTCCAGAAAATAAACTTATTTTCCAATATTTTTCGATACTTGCGCCTGGCAGTCTCAGTGACAACAAAAACATTTTGATGTTTTAAGGCAGAAAATAACGTTACATTATATTTCTTTACATTTCGATTACTGTTACGTACTGTTTCTTGCATGTGTAATATTCGGCAGGCGTTCTTATCCATAATCTTCCAAAAATCGTTTGATTAAAGCAACATACGACTTATTCTTACATCGTGCTCGCTGCAGCGAGTGAGTGCAATCATTTAAGGTCCAAGCAGACAAGCAACATTAAGCTACTGTTGTTCACTACATAGGAGAATGCTGCCGTACCCCAAAGGAGTTCAGAGTCAAAGCAGTCGCTGAAGCTGGTCGCGTTTATTCCTTTTGCACGTTTATTAACATGTTAACTGACATCATAATTACGTGCACCACTCTGACGCCACCTTATCGAGCCTTCTGGATATTCAATATTGAGCAAAAAACATGGCGCGCGATTTAAATCACTGTACATTCGCAAAGAGTGCCCCCATTTCCGACGACATTGTTATTGGCTTGCTCCCTTTATTGTAGGTCATGCATTCCCTCGCTAAGTAAATAGTTATTCGCAACATAAATCATTACACAACCGGTGTTGATTTGACTAAAGTTATATAGTTAGCTAACTCGACTTCGTATTAAAAGTAGAGTAGTACCCGCTCGCTAGATGTTTATGTCTTTACACGCCCTTTAACATTGTAACGAACATCGGTTTCCAGGTCTTCAGGAGCGTATAATGGGCAAAATATTGTGTTGTTTACAATTACCGAGTCCGCGACTGTCACCTATAGGTACATATTGAAGGAGCCGTATTCAGTAAAAATTGTGAAATGTAGTTGAACGGCTGAGTATAATACAGCATAACGTGCAATTTTACTGGCTTTTCAGTGTCGCCTAAAATAAACAGATAGCGCTGCGACACTACGTGTCCATTCGATTCGAACTCTTTTCCGAAATCTCGGGCTGTAATTATTTTCCCATTCATCTGCCCGACTGGTGCGGTCTTTCTATTCCTATTCCATATGGGGTGACGGAAAATGTGGGATGATTCTCGAATCAAAATTGGAAGAGTACTGTACCCGTAGACCAGAGCTTGTGGGTGTGGCCCGCATCGTGGGAAACTTGTCTTTTCTTTCACTTCCATTACTTTTTCCTTCAATATTTCTATATCAATTCCAAAATGCGCTTCATTCCCCCTATGCTTTTCTTGTGTTGATTGTCTGTTAGATTTTAGTTTTCGCAAGACAGATTGGGACAATATTGCACTGACAGTAAACTTTCATAAGGGAGGCACCCTTGTTGAGTGAGAGGATCATATCGCCGGAACATCGTGATGTCGAGTCAACCATATAAGCGAAAATCGTGAGTGGTTACCGCTCATGGCGTCGTATGTGTGTTCGGCTTTTACAAGCCTTCAATTTGCTTTGTCACTACCGTATTTGGGGTCTTCGGGAGCGGGTAGTGTGGGTCGTTCTTTTTGGTAAAGCAGTAGGAGAGCAGAAACGCGGACGAAAGCTGAGCCGCTCAGATCAAACTGCCGGTTGCGGTTCCCCGGGTAACCGCACCCTCTGCAAATATCAGTAACAGGTGGCGGGCAGAGTTAGTTGTCTGAATGATATCATGGAGTGCGCAGATAACACATTCTGTACGCAAAACTGTGCGGTTTTCCACATATCTTAGGGGTTTTGCCTTATGTCTTAAAGTGCGTAAAGAAAAACGCGGTAGCGCTAGTATTGCATAGCAGTCATAAATCGTTAGCGTTGTGCTTACCTTGATCATTTGAGATTTTTATGAGGGCGCATACCTGAAAAAAAAAAACATTTTCAACCGCTCTCAAGGTTTCTCCAGTCTTAAGACGGAAATTATATATTAATTTACACAATAAGTGAAACTTCACAGTAAAAATTAGAGAAGGACAAAATCATGAGAAGAAAATGCGTGCGATACATAATTTGGCCTAATTTTGAGCTTTCCTCATTTTCAAAGTCAAACTTAGAAATCAGCTGCTCCATTATATGTGCTTTTCGGCTTACTTTTTCATGGACGACCTTAGTGCGTTACCAACATATAAAGACAAGCCAAAATAGCGTTTTTTTTGTAAAATTTAGGAATTTATTATAGAGTCCATGCGTAGCACATCGGCGAAAGTAAAATTTTCGGAGATAATATGTTTTAGGGGAAGTTCTATAAATGTAATTTAAGGTTTTCTTCGCTGCCTGGTGTTTGGGGAAAATTACCCAACAGCGCTATAACTTTTGCATTTTCTCATCGGTGATAATGAGACAAAAACAAAGTTACTTTGTAAAACTGTATTATAATGAAAGAAGTATGTTCAGAAAAAAAACGCTAATTTTAAAGTATGGAAGAAACGGCCGATTTTGCATGAACTTGTTTTTTGCACCTGGTTTTCCGCCAAATAGTGCAATTCAAATGGCGATCACGTGCTCGAAAATATTTTTCTGCTAAAAATATTTTGGCAAAATATTGTGCGAGTAATGCTTTATATGCCGAGCTTTTTTTTGTAATCTATTGAGAGAAATTATTTTTCTCCAATGCCACGGTTGGGACAGTTGGCATGGAATGACCCATATAATAAAATGAAAAAAAAAATCAAAGGCATTTATGCCATACCTGACAAACTCAAGCAGGCTAGGTGACTATCAGTTCCCCGTTTCAAAGGGGATGTCAATAAATAATCGGGATCCCCTCTGTGGCTTCATCAGGACGACGGAGCGAGCGCTGTTTCCCCCCTTGAAAAAATCTTGCTTGGTGTTAGAAACTCAGCGAAGCTAGACACGTTTTCATGTTTCTTTGGTATTCTTTGCGTTGGTAAGAATAGGTGCGTCATCAAACTTTTAGCGCAGTTTCAAGCTGCGCTCTGCAAAACACTGTTTGGATGCAATATGCGGGCTCTTGAAACTTCTCGCAAAATAATATAAAAATTCTAGAAGGTTCGTAAGCTGAAGTACTGCAGGTGTGTGTGGCACTGCCTTGAAACACCTTCACTGTATGTTTACAGAGAGCAGGAGCTGTTTTGATCGGACTTCTGCGAATGCAAGAAAGGCTCCACAACTGTATTTCAATTGACAAAAGAGCACTCTATCATTCCTTCGCAAACATAAGCATTTCTGCGCTTTAGGACCTACTCCTTCCTATGCAAAAAAAGCCCTACTGCGCCATTTCTCTCACACTGGACGTGCTCCCCATAAAATATATATAGTAAAATCACCAGGCATAACCAGCAAAGCTAACCGCCTCATTTCAGTGCTTAGATACTTTGCTCTCGAACATATATCGTTGTGTTAGGAGAGTCGGCGCAACATTCATATCGCTCCCTCGCTACCATTTAACTCCTCTTTAATAGGCTGTTGTGTACCATCTATGCATGAGAGCCAACATTTCTCTAGGCTCAGTCATCGGGCACCTACTCCTAAAATTAAGCTTGTCGCAATTGGAGAAGCTTTCGCCTATCCTATATAGCTACCGGAGAGCTGATGGTGACTTTCACCGAGCCTTTGTGGAATTTTCTGAATATGTACTGGACGTCTCTTTGCAAGTACGAGTCGAGCACATTATGTAATTAGCGCTTTATTTAAATGACTGCGTCAAAAGAGACAGAAGTAAGGGGGAGCCAATATTTTTCTAATAAGCTAGGACGCCTTTCACAAACAGTGCTATAGATGGCTGACTTTGCACGTTAAATAAAGGAATGTGGTTATAATTTTGCAAATTTCTAAAATGCAGAAACTGATGTACACTTAATACTCTTTACTCGTGGCCAGGTGGAAGATAATGCATTAGCGCCCCCGTATCAAGCAGTACATGTACTGTCTTGAAAATAAGTAATCACATTTCGCTGAGCATTGTAACGATTGGTCTTGTCAATCTACTTTCTATGAGACACTGATTTCGTTTACTCCCAGAAATATGTGTGCACATAAAAGAACATGTGCTTCACATCATGAAACGCTCTCATGTGAATTAGCCAAGCAGCACTGGCATTTTCGGGAAATCATTCGAATTTATTGACCAGTAATGTACTCTTTCTAACTTATGTTATCTCCTCTGTTCTGCGCATGCAGAAATTAATTTGTTGCTTGTGCACATCCGGCACATTTTTTTCCCTTCATCATTGCCCCTATTTAGCTTTTTATTCCTTGAAAAAGGAAAGGAGTTGCGAGTGTGATCTTGTTCCCATGGGTCTATCTTTTTATGCTAATGCCGAATGTATGCGCTGAGATGTACAAGAAAAGACATTACTGTTTGGTATACCTACGTCGTTTCTTTATTGTATATTAGCATTTGCAGTATGCTTTAGTACATTCTTTGTAGGTAGTCGCTCTGAACAGTGCTGTCACCGCCACATCCCATTCAAACTCCTTTTTTCGTGAGAGTTAAAATTGACTTTATATCTGGCTACATGGTCAGTGCGGTATCGTATTATTGCCGCAAGCTAAGTATGTATTGCGTAACTATTGAGTGGCACATTCTGTAGGTGATCTGTGGAGATTCTATTAAGATTTCACTCAGCTACATTACGAATTATATTAGATCGACACTTGTTACGTAACAATATGTGTTTCAAGGATAACCTTTCAGGCGATGCAGTTTTATATTGTAAAGTGTAATAGATATCATGAATTAAGCAGAAATGAGACATTCACCAATCGTAGCGATTGCTACAGAAGAAACCCGCACGAGTTTCCGCTAAATTAGTTACTTCTCTCCACCTTGCGGGTTTCCGCGGACTAATTACGTGAAAACTCTTGGCTTTGCTTCAAGTTGTTGGCAAATTCAGCTTCTCCCTGCCATCTGCTAACTGCCTGGTTAGCTCAGATAGTATAGCGGCCGCCTCAGAAGGGCGGTGGTCCCGGGTTCGAGTACCGAACCAGGACGAATTTTTTTCAACGACGGGGCTCTTCTTTCATGGAATCCGTACGGGGTTTCCTCTGTAGCAGCTGCTACGAGTGGGTGGATGTCTCATTTCCGCTTAATTACTTCTCTTCACCTGGCGGGATTGCGCAGAATAATTACGTGAAGAGATATTATGCATCACGGGCGTTTTTTTTTATATTTCTGCGTGCGAAAGTAGAAAGCATGGTAGAATCACAATAGCTTGGGATCATGCGCCCAATTACAACTCAAGCAACGGCAGGGGTTGTCTCCAGAAGCTGTCTAATTTTTTGAGGGTTTCTGTATGTGTACCAAGTCTAGCCCCGTGAGCTTTAGCCACCGCTACTCACATCCATGTCGGTGGATGGGAAACAGGATTTACCTGCCGGTGTCTCATAATACACGAACTCGGGAGTGATTAAGTGGACGTGGCCATAGTCAGTACACACCAGAGCTGTGGAGTGGAGCCCTTCATTCACTTCCCACTTCATTTTGGAGAGTAATGTTGCCCTGTAATTCCACGCTTCTCGCGTACTTGGAATGTTGAGGGATGCCCATCTCTCTCTCTTCGAGTGGCTAAGCTAGACCCTTGGATTCCTTCCATTCCAGAAAATAAACTTATTTTCCAATATTTTTCGATACTTGCGCCTGGCAGTCTCAGTGACAACAAAAACATTTTGATGTTTTAAGGCAGAAAATAACGTTACATTATATTTCTTTACATTTCGATTACTGTTACGTACTGTTTCTTGCATGTGTTATATTCGGCAGGCGTTCTTATCCATAATCTTCCAAAAATCGTTTGATTAAAGCAACATACGACTTATTCTTACATCGTGCTCGCTGCAGCGAGTGAGTGCAATCATTTAAGGTCCAAGCAGACAAGCAACATTAAGCTACTGTTGTTCACTACATAGGAGAATGCTGCCGTACCCCAAAGGAGTTCAGAGTCAAAGCAGTCGCTGAAGCTGGTCGCGTTTATTCCTTTTGCACGTTTCTTAACATGTTAACTGACATCATAATTACGTGCACCACTCTGACGCCACCTTATCGAGCCTTCTGGATATTCAATATTGAGCAAAAAACATGGCGCGCGATTTAAATCACTGTACATTCGCAAAGAGTGCCCCCATTTCCGACGACATTGTTATTGGCTTGCTCCCTTTATTGTAGGTCATGCATTCCCTCGCTAAGTAAATAGTTATTCGCAACATAAATCATAACACAACCGGTGTTGATTTGACTAAAGTTATATAGTTAGCTAACTCGACTTCGTATTAAAAGTAGAGTAGTACCCGCTCGCTAGATGTTTATGTCTTTACACGCCCTTTAACATTGTAACGAACATCGGTTTCCAGGTCTTCAGGAGCGTATAATGGGCAAAATATTGTGTTGTTTACAATTACCGAGTCCGCGACTGTCACCTATAGGTACATATTGAAGGAGCCGTATTCAGTAAAAATTGAGAAATGTAGTTGAACGGCTGAGTATAATACAGCATAACGTGCAATTTTACTGGCTTTTCAGTGTCGCCTAAAATAAACAGATAGCGCTGCGACACTACGTGTCCATTCGATTCGAACTCTTTTCCGAAATCTCGGGCTGTAATTATTTTCCCATTCATCTGCCCGACTGGTGCGGTCTTTCTATTCCTATTCCATATGGGGTGACGGAAAATGTGGGATGATTCTCGAATCAAAATTGGAAGAGTACTGTACCCGTAGACCAGAGCTTGTGGGTGTGGCCCGCATCGTGGGAAACTTGTCTTTTCTTTCACTTCCATTACTTTTTCCTTCAATATTTCTATATCAATTCCAAAATGCGCTTCATTTCCCCTATGCTTTTCTTGTGTTGATTGTCTGTTAGATTTTAGTTTTCGCAAGACAGATTGGGACAATATTGCACTGACAATAAACTTTCATAAGGGAGGCACCCTTGTTGAGTGAGAGGATCATATCGCCGGAACATCGTGATGTCGAGTCAACCATATAAGCGAAAATCGTGAGTGGTTACCGCTCATGGCGTCGTATGTGTGTTCGGCTTTTACAAGCCTTCAATTTGCTTTGTCACTACCGTATTTGGGGTCTTCGGGAGCGGGTAGTGTGGGTCGTTCTTTTTGGTAAAGCAGTAGGAGAGCAGAAACGCGGACGAAAGCTGAGCCGCTCAGATCAAACTGCCGGTTGCGGTTCTCCGGGTAACCGCACCCTCTGCAAATATCAGTAACAGGTGGCGGGCAGAGTTAGTTGTCTGAATGATATCATGGAGTGCGCAGATAACACATTCTGTACGCAAAACTGTGCGGTTTTCCACATATCTTAGGGGTTTTGCCTTATGTCTTAAAGTGCGTAAAGAAAAACGCGGTAGCGCTAGTATTGCATAGCAGTCATAAATGGTTAGCGTTGTGCTTACCTTGATCATTTGAGATTTTTATGAGGGCGCATACCTGAAAAAAAAAAAACATTTTCAACCGCTCTCAAGGTTTCTCCAGTCTTAAGACGGAAATTATATATTAATTTACACAATAAGTGAAACTTCACAGTAAAAATTAGAGAAGGACAAAATCATGAGAAGAAAATGCGTGCGATACATAATTTGGCCTAATTTTGAGCTTTCCTCATTTTCAAAGTCAAACTTAGAAATCAGCTGCTCCATTATATGTGCTTTTCGGCTTACTTTTTCATGGACGACCTTAGTGCGTTACCAACATATAAAGACAAGCCAAAATAGCGTTTTTTTTTGTAAAATTTAGGAATTTATTATAGAGTCCATGCGTAGCACATCGGCGAAAGTAAAATTTTCGGAGATAATATGTTTTAGGGGAAGTTCTATAAATGTAATTTAAGGTTTTCTTCGCTGCCTGGTGTTTGGGGAAAATTACCCAACAGCGCTATAACTTTTGCATTTTCTCATCGGTGATAATGAGACAAAAACAAAGTTACTTTGTGAAACTGTATTATAATGAAAGAAGTATGTTCAAAAAAAAAACGCTAATTTTAAAGTATGGAAGAAACGGCCGATTTTGCATGAACTTGTTTTTTGCACCTGGTTTTCCGCCAAATAGTGCAATTCAAATGGCGATCACGTGCCCGAAAATATTTTTCTGCTAAAAATATTTTGGCAAAATATTGTGCGAGAAATGCTTTATATGCCGAGCTTTTTTTGTAATCTATTGAGAGAAATTATTTTTCTCCAATGCCACGGTTGGGACAGTTGGCATGGAATGACCCATATAATAAAATGAAAAAAAAAATGAAAG
Source organism: Dermacentor variabilis (assembly GCF_050947875.1). Taxonomy (NCBI): domain Eukaryota; kingdom Metazoa; phylum Arthropoda; class Arachnida; order Ixodida; family Ixodidae; genus Dermacentor; species Dermacentor variabilis. The sequence continues at coordinate 115,101,462 of NC_134573.1, forward strand.
GCATTTATGCTATACATGACAAATTCAAACAGGCTAGGTGACTATCAGTTCCCCGTTTCAAAGGGGATGTCAATAAATAATCGGGATCCCCTCTGTGGCTTCATCAGGACGACGGAGCGAGCGCTGTTTCCCCCCTTGAAAAAATCTTGCTTGGTGTTAGAAACTCAGCGAAGCTAGACACGTTTTCATGTTTCTTTGGTATTCTTTGCGTTGGTAAGAATAGGTGCGTCATCAAACTTTTAGCGCAGTTTCAAGCTGCGCTCTGCAAAACACTGTTTGGATGCAATATGCGGGCTCTTGAAACTTCTCGCAAAATAATATAAAAATTCTAGAAGGTTCGTAAGCTGAAGTACTGCAGGTGTGTGTGGCACTGCCTTGAAACACCTTCACTGGATGTTTACAGAGAGCAGGAGCTGTTTTGATTGGACTTCTGCGAATGCAAGAAAGGCTCCACAACTGTATTTCAATTGACAAAAGAGCACTCTATCATTCCTTCGCAAACATAAGCATTTCTGCGCTTTAGGACCTACTCCTTCCTATGCAAAAAAAGCCCCACTGCGCCATTTCTCTCACACTGGACGTGCTCCCCATATAATATATATAGTAAAATCACCAGGCATAACCAGCAAAGCTAACCGCCTCATTTCAGTGCTTAGATACTTTGCTCTCGAACATATATCGTTGTGTTAGGAGAGTCGGCGCAACATTCATATCGCTCCCTCGCTACCATTTAACTCCTCTTTAATAGGCTGTTGTGTACCATCTATGCATGAGAGCCAACATTTCTCTAGGCTCAGTCATCGGGCACCTACTCCTAAAATTAAGCTTGTCGCAATTGGAGAAGCTTTCGCCTATCCTATATAGCTACCGGAGAGCTGATGGTGACTTTCACCGAGCCTTTGTGGAATTTTCTGAATATGTACTGGTCGTCTCTTTGCAAGTACGAGTCGAGCACATTATGTAATTAGCGCTTTATTTAAATGACTGCGTCAAAAGAGACAGAAGTAGGGGGAGCCAATATTTTTCTAATAAGCTAGGACGCCTTTCACAAACAGTGCTATAGATGGCTGACTTTGCACGTTAAATAAAGGAATGTGGTTATAATTTTGCAAATTTCTAAAATGCAGAAACTGATGTACACTTAATACTCTTTACTCGTGGCCAGGTGGAAGATAATGCATTAGCGCCCCCGTATCAAGCAGTACATGTACTGTCTTGAAAATAAGTAATCACATTTCGCTGAGCATTGTAACGATTGGTCTTGTCAATCTACTTTCTATGAGACACTGATTTCGTTTACTCCCAGAAATATGTGTGCACATAAAAGAACATGTGCTTCACATCATGAAACGCTCTCATGTGAATTAGCCAAGCAGCACTGGCATTTTCGGCAAATCATTCGAATTTATTGACCAGTAATGTACTCTTTCTAACTTATGTTATCTCCTCTGTTCTGCGCATGCAGAAATTAATTTGTTGCTTGTGCACATCCGGCACATTTTTTTCCCTTCATCATTGCCCCTATTTAGCTTTTTATTCCTTGAAAAAGGAAAGGAGTTGCGAGTGTGATCTTGTTCCCATGGGTCTATCTTTTTATGCTAATGCCGAATGTATGCGCTGAGATGTACAAGAAAAGACATTACTGTTTGGTATACCTACGTCGTTTCTTTATTGTATATTAGCATTTGCAGTATGCTTTAGTACATTCTTTGTAGGTAGTCGCTCTGAACAGTGCTGTCACCGCCACATCCCATTCAAACTCCTTTTTTCGTGAGAGTTAAAATTGACTTTATATCTGGCTACATGGTCAGTGCGGTATCGTATTATTGCCGCAAGCTAAGTATGTATTGCGTAACTATTGAGTGGCACATTCTGTAGGTGATCTGTGGAGATTCTATTAAGATTTCACTCAGCTACATTACGAATTATATTAGATCGACACTTGTTACGTAACAATATGTGTTTCAAGGATAACCTTTCAGGCGATGCAGTTTTATATTGTAAAGTGTAATAGATATCATGAATTAAGCAGAAATGAGACATTCACCAATCGTAGCGATTGCTACAGAAGAAACCCGCACGAGTTTCCGCTAAATTAGTTACTTCTCTCCACCTTGCGGGTTTCCGCGGACTAATTACGTGAAAACTCTTGGCTTTGCTTCAAGTTGTTGGCAAACTCAGCTTCTCCCTGCCATCTGCTAACTGCCTGGTTAGCTCAGATGGTATAGCGGCCGCCTCAGAAGGGCGGTGGTCCCGGGTTCGAGTACCGAACCAGGACGAATTTTTTTCAACGACGGGGCTCTTCTTTCGTGGAATGCGTACGGGGTTTCCTCTGTAGCAGCTGCTACGAGTGGGTGGATGTCTCATTTCCGCTTAATTACTTCTCTTCACCTGGCGGGATTGCGCAGAATAATTACGTGAAGAGATATTATGCATCACGGGCGTTTTTTTTTTTATATTTCTGCGTGCGAAAGTAGAAAGCATGGTAGAATCACAATAGCTTGGGATCATGCGCCCAATTACAACTCAAGCAACGGCAGGGGTTGTCTCCAGAAGCTGTCTAATTTTTTGAGGGTTTCTGTATGTGTACCAAGTCTAGCCCCGTGAGCTTTAGCCACCGCTACTCACATCCATGTCGGTGGATGGGAAACAGGATTTACCTGCCGGTGTCTCATAATACACGAACTCGGGAGTGATTAAGTGGACGTGGCCATAGTCAGTACACACCAGAGCTGTGGAGTGGAGCCCTTCATTCACTTCCCACTTCATTTTGGAGAGTAATGTTGCCCTGTAATTCCACGCTTCTCGCGTACTTGGAATGTTGAGGGATGCCCTTCTCTCTCTCTTCGAGTGGCTAAGCTAGACCCTTGGATTCCTTCCATTCCAGAAAATAAACTTATTTTCCAATATTTTTCGATACTTGCGCCTGGCAGTCTCAGTGACAACAAAAACATTTTGATGTTTTAAGGCAGAAAATAACGTTACATTATATTTCTTTACATTTCGATTACTGTTACGTACTGTTTCTTGCATGTGTAATATTCGGCAGGCGTTCTTATCCATAATCTTCCAAAAATCGTTTGATTAAAGCAACATACGACTTATTCTTACATCGTGCTCGCTGCAGCGAGTGAGTGCAATCATTTAAGGTCCAAGCAGACAAGCAACATTAAGCTACTGTTGTTCACTACATAGGAGAATGCTGCCGTACCCCAAAGGAGTTCAGAGTCAAAGCAGTCGCTGAAGCTGGTCGCGTTTATTCCTTTTGCACGTTTATTAACATGTTAACTGACATCATAATTACGTGCACCACTCTGACGCCACCTTATCGAGCCTTCTGGATATTCAATATTGAGCAAAAAACATGGCGCGCGATTTAAATCACTGTACATTCGCAAAGAGTGCCCCCATTTCCGACGACATTGTTATTGGCTTGCTCCCTTTATTGTAGGTCATGCATTCCCTCGCTAAGTAAATAGTTATTCGCAACATAAATCATTACACAACCGGTGTTGATTTGACTAAAGTTATATAGTTAGCTAACTCGACTTCGTATTAAAAGTAGAGTAGTACCCGCTCGCTAGATGTTTATGTCTTTACACGCCCTTTAACATTGTAACGAACATCGGTTTCCAGGTCTTCAGGAGCGTATAATGGGCAAAATATTGTGTTGTTTACAATTACCGAGTCCGCGACTGTCACCTATAGGTACATATTGAAGGAGCCGTATTCAGTAAAAATTGTGAAATGTAGTTGAACGGCTGAGTATAATACAGCATAACGTGCAATTTTACTGGCTTTTCAGTGTCGCCTAAAATAAACAGATAGCGCTGCGACACTACGTGTCCATTCGATTCGAACTCTTTTCCGAAATCTCGGGCTGTAATTATTTTCCCATTCATCTGCCCGACTGGTGCGGTCTTTCTATTCCTATTCCATATGGGGTGACGGAAAATGTGGGATGATTCTCGAATCAAAATTGGAAGAGTACTGTACCCGTAGACCAGAGCTTGTGGGTGTGGCCCGCATCGTGGGAAACTTGTCTTTTCTTTCACTTCCATTACTTTTTCCTTCAATATTTCTATATCAATTCCAAAATGCGCTTCATTTCCCCTATGCTTTTCTTGTGTTGATTGTCTGTTAGATTTTAGTTTTCGCAAGACAGATTGGGACAATATTGCACTGACAGTAAACTTTCATAAGGGAGGCACCCTTGTTGAGTGAGAGGATCATATCGCCGGAACATCGTGATGTCGAGTCAACCATATAAGCGAAAATCGTGAGTGGTTACCGCTCATGGCGTCGTATGTGTGTTCGGCTTTTACAAGCCTTCAATTTGCTTTGTCACTACCGTATTTGGGGTCTTCGGGAGCGGGTAGTGTGGGTCGTTCTTTTTGGTAAAGCAGTAGGAGAGCAGAAACGCGGACGAAAGCTGAGCCGCTCAGATCAAACTGCCGGTTGCGGTTCCCCGGGTAACCGCACCCTCTGCAAATATCAGTAACAGGTGGCGGGCAGAGTTAGTTGTCTGAATGATATCATGGAGTGCGCAGATAACACATTCTGTACGCAAAACTGTGCGGTTTTCCACATATCTTAGGGGTTTTGCCTTATGTCTTAAAGTGCGTGAAGAAAAACGCGGTAGCGCTAGTATTGCATAGCAGTCATAAATCGTTAGCGTTGTGCTTACCTTGATCATTTGAGATTTTTATGAGGGCGCATACCTGAAAAAAAAAAACATTTTCAACCGCTCTCAAGGTTTCTCCAGTCTTAAGACGGAAATTATATATTAATTTACACAATAAGTGAAACTTCACAGTAAAAATTAGAGAAGGACAAAATCATGAGAAGAAAATGCGTGCGATACATAATTTGGCCTAATTTTGAGCTTTCCTCATTTTCAAAGTCAAACTTAGAAATCAGCTGCTCCATTATATGTGCTTTTCGGCTTACTTTTTCATGGACGACCTTAGTGCGTTACCAACATATAAAGACAAGCCAAAATAGCGTTTTTTTTGTAAAATTTAGGAGTTTATTATAGAGTCCATGCGTAGCACATCGGCGAAAGTAAAATTTTCGGAGATAATATGTTTTAGGGGAAGTTCTATAAATGTAATTTAAGGTTTTCTTCGCTGCCTGGTGTTTGGGGAAAATTACCCAACAGCGCTATAACTTTTGCATTTTCTCATCGGTGATAATGAGACAAAAACAAAGTTACTTTGTAAAACTGTATTATAATGAAAGAAGTATGTTCAGAAAAAAAACGCTAATTTTAAAGTATGGAAGAAACGGCCGATTTTGCATGAACTTGTTTTTTGCACCTGGTTTTCCGCCAAATAGTGCAATTCAAATGGCGATCACGTGCTCGAAAATATTTTTCTGCTAAAAATATTTTGGCAAAATATTGTGCGAGTAATGCTTTATATGCCGAGCTTTTTTTTGTAATCTATTGAGAGAAATTATTTTTCTCCAATGCCACGGTTGGGACAGTTGGCATGGAATGACCCATATAATAAAATGAAAAAAAAAATCAAAGGCATTTATGCCATACCTGACAAACTCAAGCAGGCTAGGTGACTATCAGTTCCCCGTTTCAAAGGGGATGTCAATAAATAATCGGGATCCCCTCTGTGGCTTCATCAGGACGACGGAGCGAGCGCTGTTTCCCCCCTTGAAAAAATCTTGCTTGGTGTTAGAAACTCAGCGAAGCTAGACACGTTTTCATGTTTCTTTGGTATTCTTTGCGTTGGTAAGAATAGGTGCGTCATCAAACTTTTAGCGCAGTTTCAAGCTGCGCTCTGCAAAACACTGTTTGGATGCAATATGCGGGCTCTTGAAACTTCTCGCAAAATAATATAAAAATTCTAGAAGGTTCGTAAGCTGAAGTACTGCAGGTGTGTGTGGCACTGCCTTGAAACACCTTCACTGTATGTTTACAGAGAGCAGGAGCTGTTTTGATCGGACTTCTGCGAATGCAAGAAAGGCTCCACAACTGTATTTCAATTGACAAAAGAGCACTCTATCATTCCTTCGCAAACATAAGCATTTCTGCGCTTTAGGACCTACTCCTTCCTATGCAAAAAAAGCCCTACTGCGCCATTTCTCTCACACTGGACGTGCTCCCCATAAAATATATATAGTAAAATCACCAGGCATAACCAGCAAAGCTAACCGCCTCATTTCAGTGCTTAGATACTTTGCTCTCGAACATATATCGTTGTGTTAGGAGAGTCGGCGCAACATTCATATCGCTCCCTCGCTACCATTTAACTCCTCTTTAATAGGCTGTTGTGTACCATCTATGCATGAGAGCCAACATTTCTCTAGGCTCAGTCATCGGGCACCTACTCCTAAAATTAAGCTTGTCGCAATTGGAGAAGCTTTCGCCTATCCTATATAGCTACCGGAGAGCTGATGGTGACTTTCACCGAGCCTTTGTGGAATTTTCTGAATATGTACTGGTCGTCTCTTTGCAAGTACGAGTCGAGCACATTATGTAATTAGCGCTTTATTTAAATGACTGCGTCAAAAGAGACAGAAGTAGGGGGAGCCAATATTTTTCTAATAAGCTAGGACGCCTTTCACAAACAGTGCTATAGATGGCTGACTTTGCACGTTAAATAAAGGAATGTGGTTATAATTTTGCAAATTTCTAAAATGCAGAAACTGATGTACACTTAATACTCTTTACTCGTGGCCAGGTGGAAGATAATGCATTAGCACCCCCGTATCAAGCAGTACATGTACTGTCTTGAAAATAAGTAATCACATTTCGCTGAGCATTGTAACGATTGGTCTTGTCAGTCTACTTTCTATGAGACACTGATTTCGTTTACTCCCAGAAATATGTGTGCACATAAAAGAACATGCGCTTCACATCATGAAACGCTCTCATGTGAATTAGCCAAGCAGCACTGGCATTTTCGGGAAATCATTCGAATTTATTGACCAGTAATGTACTCTTTCTAACTTATGTTATCTCCTCTGTTCTGCGCATGCAGAAATTAATTTGTTGCTTGTGCACATCCGGCACATTTTTTTCCCTTCATCATTGCCCCTATTTAGCTTTTTATTCCTTGAAAAAGGAAAGGAGTTGCGAGTGTGATCTTGTTCCCATGGGTCTATCTTTTTATGCTAATGCCGAATGTATGCGCTGAGATGTACAAGAAAAGACATTACTGTTTGGTATACCTACGTCGTTTCTTTATTGTATATTAGCATTTGCAGTATGCTTTAGTACATTCTTTGTAGGTAGTCGCTCTGAACAGTGCTGTCACCGCCACATCCCATTCAAACTCCTTTTTTCGTGAGAGTTAAAATTGACTTTATATCTGGCTACATTGTCAGTGCGGTATCGTATTATTGCCGCAAGCTAAGTATGTATTGCGTAACTATTGAGTGGCACATTCTGTAGGTGATCTGTGGAGATTCTATTAAGATTTCACTCAGCTACATTACGAATTATATTAGATCGACACTTGTTACGTAACAATATGTGTTTCAAGGATAACCTTTCAGGCGATGCAGTTTTATATTGTAAAGTGTAATAGATATCATGAATTAAGCAGAAATGAGACATTCACCAATCGTAGCGATTGCTACAGAAGAAACCCGCACGAGTTTCCGCTAAATTAGTTACTTCTCTCCACCTTGCGGGTTTCCGCGGACTAATTACGTGAAAACTCTTGGCTTTGCTTCAAGTTGTTGGCAAATTCAGCTTCTCCCTGCCATCTGCTAACTGCCTGGTTAGCTCAGATGGTATAGCGGCCGCCTCAGAAGGGCGGTGGTCCCGGCTTCGAGTACCGAACCAGGACGAATTTTTTTCAACGACGGGGCTCTTCTTTCGTGGAATCCGTACGGGGTTTCCTCTGTAGCAGCTGCTACGAGTGGGTGGATGTCTCATTTCCGCTTAATTACTTCTCTTCACCTGGCGGGATTGCGCAGAATAATTACGTGAAGAGATATTATGCATCACGGGCGTTTTTTTTTATATTTCTGCGTGCGAAAGTAGAAAGCATGGTAGAATCACAATAGCGTGGGATCATGCGCCCAATGACAACTCAAGCAACTGCAGGGGTTGTCTCCAGAAGCTGTCTAATTTTTTTAGGGTTTCTGTATGTGTACCAAGTCTAGCCCCGTGAGCTTTAGCCACCGCTACTCACATCCATGTCGGTGGATGGGAAACAGGATTTACCTGCCGGTGTCTCATAATACACGAACTCGGGAGCGATTAAGTGGACGTGGCCATAGTCAGTACACACCAAAGCTGTGGAGTGGAGCCCTTCATTCACTTCCCACTTCATTTTGGAGAGTAATGTTGCCCTGTAATTCCTCGCTTCTCGCGTACTTGGAATGTTGAGGGATGCCCATCTCTCTCTCTTCGAGTGGCTAAGCTAGACCCTTGGATTCCTTCCATTCCAGAAAATAAACTTATTTTCCAATATTTTTCGATACTTGCGCCTGGCAGTCTCAGTGACAACAAAAACATTTTGATGTTTTAAGGCAGAAAATAACGTTACATTATATTTCTTTACATTTCGATTACTGTTACGTACTGTTTCTTGCATGTGTTATATTCGGCAGGCGTTCTTATCCATAATCTTCCAAAAATCGTTTGATTAAAGCAACATACGACTTATTCTTACATCGTGCTCGCTGCAGCGAGTGAGTGCAATCATTTAAGGTCCAAGCAGAGAAGCAACATTAAGCTACTGTTGTTCACCACATAGGAGAATGCTGCCGTACCCCAAAGGAGTTCAGAGTCAAAGGAGTCGCTGAAGCTGGTCGCGTTTATTCCTTTTGCACGTTTATTAACATGTTAACTGACATCATAATTACGTGCACCACTCTGACGCCACCTTATCGAGCCTTCTGGATATTCAATATTGAGCAAAAAACATGGCGCGCGATTTAAATCACTGTACATTCGCAAAGAGTGCCCCCATTTCCGACGACATTGTTATTGGCTTGCTCCCTTTATTGTAGGTCATGCATTCCCTCGCTAAGTAAATAGTTATTCGCAACATAAATCATTACACAACCGGTGTTGATTTGACTAAAGTTATATAGTTAGCTAACTCGACGTCGTATTAAAAGTAGAGTAGTACCCGCTCGCTAGATGTTTATGTCTTTACACGCCCTTTCACATTGTAACGAACATCGGTTTCCAGGTCTTCAGGAGCGTATAATGGGCAAAATATTGTGTTGTTTACAATTACCGAGTCCGCGACTGTCACCTATAGGTACATATTGAAGGAGTCGTATTCAGTAAAAATTGAGAAATGTAGTTGAACGGCTGAGTATAATACAGCATAACGTGCAATTTTACTGGCTTTTCAGTGTCGCCTAAAATAAACAGATAGCGCTGCGACACTACGTGTCCATTCGATTCGAACTCTTTTGCGAAATCTCGGGCTGTAATTATTTTGCCATTCATCTGCCCGACTGGTGCGATCTTTCTATTCCTATTCCATATGGGGTGACGGAAAATGTGGGATGATTCTCGAATCAAAATTCGAAGAGTACTGTACCCGTAGACCAGAGCTTGTGGGTGTGGCCCGCATCGTGGGAAACTTGTCTTTTCTTTCACTTCCATTACTTTTTCCTTCAATATTTCTATATCAATTCCAAAATGCGCTTCATTTCCCCTATGCTTTTCTTGTGTTGATTGTCTGTTAGATTTTAGTTTTCGCAAGACAGATTGGGACAATATTGCACTGACAGTAAACTTTCATAAGGGAGGCACCCTTGTTGAGTGAGAGGATCATATTATTTATTTATTTATTTATTTATTTATATCGCCGGAACATCGTGATGTCGAGTCAACCATATAAGCGAAAATCGTGAGTGGTTACCGCTCATGGCGTCGTATGTGTGTTCGGCTTTTACAAGCCTTCAATTTGCTTTGTCACTACCGTATTTGGGGTCTTCGGGAGCGGGTAGTGTGGGTCGTTCTTTTTGGTAAAGCAGTAGGAGAGCAGAAACGCGGACGAAAGCTGAGCCGCTCAGATCAAACTGCCGGTTGCGGTTCTCCGGGTAACCGCACCCTCTGCAAATATCAGTAACAGCTGGCGGGCAGAGTTAGTTGTCTGAATGATATCATGGAGTGCGCAGATAACACATTCTGTACGCAAAACTGTGCGGTTTTCCACATATCTTAGGGGTTTTGCCTTATGTCTTAAAGTGCGTAAAGAAAAACGCGCTAGCGCTAATATTGCATAGCAGTCACAAATCGTTAGCGTTGTGCTTACCTTGATCATTTGAGATTTTTATGAGGGCGCATACCTGAAAAAAAAAATCATTTTCAACCGCTCTCAAGGTTTCTCCAGTCTTAAGACGGAAATTATATATTGATTTACACAATAAGTGAAACTTCACAGTAAAAATTAGAGAAGGACAAAATCATGAGAAGAAAATGCGTGCGATACATAATTTGGCCTAATTTTTGAGCGTTCCTCATTTTCAAAGTCAAACTTAGAAATCAGCTGCTCCATTATATGTGCTTTTCGGCTTACTTCTTCATGGACGACCTTAGTGCGTTACTAACATATAAAGACAAGCCAAAATAGCGTTTTTTTTTGTAAAGTTTAGGAATTTATTATAGCGTCCATGCGTAGCACATCGGCGAAAGTAAAATTTTAGGAGACAGTATGTTTTAGGGGAAGTTCTATAAATGTAATTTAAGGTTTTCTTCGCTGCCTGGTGTTTGGGGAAAATTACCCAACAGCGCTATAACTTTTGCATTTTCTCATCGGTGATAATGAGACAAAAACAAAGTTACTTTGTGAAACTGTATTATAATGAAAGAAGTATGTTCAGAAAAAAAGAACGCTAATTTTAAAGTATGCAAGAAACGGCCGATTTTGCATGAACTTGTTTTTTGCACCTGGTTTTCCGCCAAATAGTACAATTCATATTGCGATCACGTGCCCAAAAATTTTTTTCTGCTAAAAATATTTTGGCAAAATATTGTGCGAGTAATGCTTTATATGCCGAGCTTTTTTTGTAATCTATTGAGAGAAATTATTTTTCTCCAATGCCACGGTTGGGACAGTTGGCATGGAATGACCCATATAATAAAATGAAAAAAAAATGAAAGGGATTTATGCCATACCTGACTAACTCAAGCGCGCAAAGTGACTATCACCTCCCCGTTTCAAAGGGGATGTCACTAAACCATCGGGATCCCCTCCGTGACCTTATAGAATGTCGGAGCGAGCGCAGTTTCCCCTCCTGAAAAAATCTTGCTCGGTGTTAGAAACTTATAGAAGTTCGACAGCTTTTAATGTATTTTTGGCATGCTCTGTGGTAGTAAGAATAGGTGCGTCATCAAATTTTTAGCGCAGTTTCAAGCTGCGCTCTGCAAAACACTCTTTGGATGCAATATGCGGGCTCTTGAAACCTCTCGCGAAAGAATATAAAAATTCTAAAAGGTTCGTAAGCTGAAGTGCTGCAGCTGTGTGTGGCACTGCCTTGAAACACCTTCACCGTATGTTTACAGAGAGCAGGAGCTGTTTTGATCGGACTTCTGCGAATGCAAGAAAGGCTCCACAACTGTATTTCAATTGATAAAACAGCACTCTATCATTCCTTCGCAGACATAAGCATTTCAGAGCTTTAGGACCTGCTCCTTCCTATGCAAAAAAAGCCCTACTGCGCCATTTCTCTCACACTGGACGTGCTCCCCATATAATATATATAGTAAACTCACCAGGCATAACCAGCAAAGCTAACTGCCTCATTTCAGTGCTTAGATGCTTTGCTCTCGAACATATATCATTGCGTTAGGAGAGTCGGCGCAACCATTCATATCGCTCCCTCGCTAACATTTCACTCCTTTCCTAGGCCGTTGTGTACCATCTATGCATGAGAAACAACATTTCTCTATGCTCCGCCATCGGACACCTACTCCTAAAATTAAGCTCGCCACAGTTCTATAAAAGGTTTCACCCTTCCTATATAAGCTACAAGAGAGCCGATGGTTACTTTCACCGAGCCTTTGTGCCACTTTGTGAATATGTACTGGACGTCTTCTCGAAAGAACGAGTCGAGCACATTATACAATTAGCGCTTTATTTAAACAATTGCGTCAAAAGAGACTGATGTAAGGGGGAGGCAAATTTCTTCAAATAAACTGTAGGGCGCACTTCAAGCACAAGCGAGATAGATGGCTGAGTTGGCATGGAAAATATAGAAATGTGGTTGTGATATAATGTTCCGTATATCTTTAATACAGAAACTGATGTAGTACACTTAGTAGTCTTTACGTGTGGCCACGTGGAAGATAATGCATTAGCAACCGTATCAAGGTGCACATGCATTCATTTAACAACGATAAGTACTCAAATTTTCCTAAGCATTGTAATGATTGGTGTTGTCAATCTACTTTATACGAGACACTGATTTTGTTTACTAACAAAAATTGGTGTACACACAAAAGAACATGCACTTCACATCAAGAAACGCTCTGACCTGCATTAGCCACGCAGCACTGGCATTTACGGCAAATAAGTCGAACTAATTAACCGATAACGTTCTCTTTCTAACTTGCGTTATTTACTCTGCACTGGGCATGCAAAAAACCATTTGTTCGTGCAATTCAGGCGTTCTTTTTCCCTTCATGATTGCCCCTGCTTATATTGTATTCGTTGAAGAAGGAAAGGAGTTGCGAGTCTGATCTTGTGTGCATGGGTCTGTCTTTTTATGCTAATGTCGATTGCATGAGCTGAAACCTGCAAGAAAGCAGATTACTTTCTGGTATACCTGCGTCGTTTCTGCATTGTATATGACCATTTGCAATATGCTTTCTTACATTCTTTGTATGTAGTTGCGCAGAACAGTTTTGTCTCCACTAACTAGCATTCACACTTCTCTTTTCGCGGGAGCTAAAATTGACTTTATCCCTTGCTCCATGGCCAGTGGGTTATTGCGCATTATTGCAGCCCGCTGAGTACGTATTGTGTCACTATCGCGTGACACATGGTGTAGGTGATCTGCGGAGTTGCTTTTAAGATTTAACAGAGCTAGATTACGGATTATATTGGATCGTCAATTTTTCTTGTAACGATATGCGTTTCCTGGATAACCTTTTAAGTAATGCCAGTTTTCATTATACAGTCTTATAGATATTGGTACGTAAGGATGAACGAAGAGAGGAAGAAGAAGCTCGCGATACTCTGGCTGCTGCGGGTTGTTGGTGGTGAGCGAATTTAACTACTCAGACACACATTGTCTATATATATTGTAAATATAATTTTCTATACTCCCAACATGTCCGTAACATATTGGTGAGAGGTACCACGGCTGGAAACAGAGCTCCGCAGAGGACGTCGCATCACCGTCCGCACTATGAATGACGGTGAGCACTCCGGATCAACATCGTTGCCGCACTCCTACGTCACCATCGCAAACTACGTCGCTGTTACCTTGCGTTGTCCTTGTACAACCCAAGGATCCTAGAACTTTCTGCGGGACCTATGGCGCCGACGTTGAAGAGTGGGGGGCCATGTACGAACGTGTTAGTTGAATTAACAGATGGGACCCTACGCTTATGCTAGCTTACCTGTTGTTCTAGCTAAGAAGCACGGCGAAGGTGTGGTACGAAAACAACGAAGAGGAGCTAACCAGCTGGGGTTAATGCAAAAAAAAATTAGCAGAGTTGTTTGGCCAGCCAGCCAGCCGTAAAATTGCCGCAAAGCAAGAACTGGCCTCCCGTGCCCATTCCCCCACGGAGTCATATGTCTCGTACATCCCGGATGCGCTGGCACTTTGTCGTAAGGCCGATCACGACATGACAAAACATGAACATGACATGGGAACGTGCTTAGGGGCATTGCTGACGACGCATTTAACCTGCTCATATGCCAAAGCTGCTCTACAGTTGATGCAATCATTAAAGAGTGCCGACAATTCGAGCACGCTAAAAGCCGACGCGTCTTGCAACCATTCGCCAAACTTCCCAATACTGCCACAGCGTCGACGTGTGAAGATCAACCCGCACAGCAGCATGCGTCGCCATTAGAGGAAATGGTGCGAATCGTTAGACCTGAATTGGATGCTATGGCGCCCGCAGCTTTCTGTTCGTGTAGCCCTGATGCTACCACATTTTCAGTTCCCCTCGTAAGAGCCATCGTTCCCGAGGAACTTGAAAACATTGGTTTACGGTCTGTGTGTACTGTCGCCAATCCCAGAGCTAGCTAACACCCTTCTAATATTTTCGCTCCATCCCGACGCTTCTCTCCGCACTATCGCAACCCGACTGAGTGGAGAACTGCGGACGACTAGCCGATATGTTTCACCTCTCCCCGCACTGGTCATGTCACCCGATACTGTCGAAACTCTTGACCCTCACCACCTCGCACACCGACCAACCTGAGTCGTTTTGATGGAAATGCCAGCAATGTTTCGCCCACCGCCGAGTCTAACAGCGCCGACAACTCTGCTAGGAACACGTGATACAGCTGCTCCCCATTGCCACGCGGACCCCAGTCTCGTTCACCGCCAACACGTCGCCCATCTTCCCGTTCGCCGCAGCCACGTCGCCTTTCGTCCCCTGTGGCTTTTGGCCGCACCCTTCGGAAAACTAAGAAATGCAGCCCTCGGAGGTGGTGATGTAATGCCTACTACCGCAGCAAATCCTCTGTCTGTGCCCACTAGGAGAAATGTAATAGGCGTTAAAATAGACGGCGCAACTGTCCAAGCACTCGTCGACACTGTAGCCCACGTATCTGTGATGAGTGCTAGCCTACGTAGACGTTTTAAAAAGGTCCTCACCACAGAAGCTGCCCGAGTAATTCGTGTGGCCGACGGCGGCATGCTGGTTGTTATTGCAATGTGTACTGCGCGCTTAATTATAGCCGGCCGCCCTACCTCTTTTCTCTTTACTGTGATTGGCAACTGCCCTCACGACGTTATCCTTGGATTGGACTTTTTATCCACTCATTCTACTCTCATCCACTGCCCGACCGGCGTTCTTCAGTTGAGACTGCCTCTACTCGCCTATGCTCCCAGCACCGCCCCACCGCAGTTGTGCTCCCTTCACGATGTGCGTCTGTCACCCGAGGCAGTTACTTACGTCACTTTGACCACCCAGCCACAGGTTCCTGGTGGCGACTATGTGCTTCGCCCCGTCATATACGTCCTTTTGCGCCTGAACGTTCCTGTTCCGCATAGGTTGGTCACGGTTACTAACAACGACGTCGTTCTGCCGCTTCTGAATTTCGCCCTGTGCCCTCAAGTGATTCCGGCCGGCATGTTCTTGGACAGCGTTTCTAGTGGTTCCGAATTTGACATTGAGAGTCTGAATGCCGAGAGTAGCTTATTAGCGTCAATTTCAGCTCACAGCTCTGGTTCTTTAACGGATGAATTCGCGAAAATGATTGCACCTGACCTCACCTCTGCACAGGCCCCGGAACCACGTCACCTGCTTGAATAATACAATGACATCTTCGATTTCGGCGACAGGCCTTTAGGCCAAATATCTATATCGTTCTCCACCGTATAAACACGGGAGACACAAATCATATTTGTCGGTGTCCCTATCGGGTATCGCATGCTGAACGTCGAGTCATCCAATCAGAAGTGGACAAAATGCTCCGCAAAGGGGTCGTCGAACCATCAGCCAACCTTTGGGCTTCGCCTCGTCCTTGTGAAAAAGAAAGATGGTACCTGGCGTTTTTGCGTCGATTATCGCCACTTAAACAAGATCGCGCGAGAAGAAGCCTACTCACTACCACGCATCGATGACGCCTTGGACTGCTTGCATGGAGCTAAATACTTCTTCTCCATTGATCGTCGATCCGGCTACTGGCAGATTTCAGTTGATGCAATTAACCGCAAGAAGACTGCCTTCATCACGCCGGATGGCTTATGTCAGTTCAACGTCAAGGCCTTTGGCCTATGCAATGCTCCTGCGACATTTAAACGTATGATGGACTCTCTTCTGCGAGGCTACAAATGGAACACGCAGATTTTGTTTCCTTGACGATGTTATTGTTTTTTCTCCCACGTTCGGTAGCCACCCTACCCGACACGCTGCAATTCTTGCGGTCTTCCGAAAAGCCCGCCTTCAACTCAACTCCAAGTGTCAATTCGTCAAATTACCGTGTTAGGACACCTCGTTGACGCATCCGGTGTCCACCCACATAGGGAAAAAGTTCGCGCCGTACGCAGTTTGCCTGTGCCACGTTCTGCTTCTGACGTGCGCTGCTTCGTCGGTCTATGTTCTTACTTTCGGCGTTTCCTCAATACCTTCTCCGATGTTGCTCGGTCTTTGACAGATCTTCTAAAGAAGAACATGTCATTCTCATCGAGCCCCGAGCAGGCTCACGCGTTCGCCGCTCTCATCAGGTTTCTGACCACCCCTCCCATACTTGCCCCCTTTGATCCTTCTGCACCTACCGAAGTCCACACTGACGCAAGCGGCCACGGCATCGGCGCTGTTCTCGCCCAACAGTAGAATGGTACCGAGCGCATGATAGCCGAGAGGAATTACTCTATCACCGAGCGGGAGTGCTTGGCTTTAGTTTGGGCTGCCGCCATGTACCGGCCCTATTTGTACGGCCACACGTTTTCGGTCCTTAGAGACCACCACGCCCTCTGCAGGCTGTCTTCCCTCCGGGACTCCACAGGACAGCTTGGTCGCTGGGCTTTGCGGCTCTAGGAATCTTCATTTGTTGTCAACTATAAGTCTGGACGACTGCACAAGGACGCTGACTGCCTCTCGCGTCACCCCGTGGATCCCCCTGATCCTGTAGCGCATGATTCGGTGAGCAGGGTGATGGCTTTGACTGACACGACCGACATGCGCGCTGAACAAGAACGTGATGTATCCTTACAGTTCATCATCGCCGGAGTGAAATCTGGCAGCACCGACGGCACGTGCCACATGTTCGTGCTGCACGACGGCATCCTCTACGGCCGCAATATCAACCCTGAAAGCCCCGAGTTGCTCCTTGTCCTTCCTCGTCATCTGCGATCCGTCGTTCTCGAACAACTTCATGATGCACCGACAGCTGAACACCTTGGGGTTTTTCGTACATACGACCGCGTACGACGCCAGTTCTTCTGGCCGGGTCTCTACCGCTCTGTGCATCGGTGTCAGCGCCGGAAGAAACCTCCTTTGCCACCTGCCGGCTGACTCCATCCAATTGAAGTTCCCTCTGAACCATTCTTTCGCGTACGCCTTGACCTGCTTGGCCCTTTTCCGACGACGACTAGAGGGAATAAGTGCATCGCCGTCGCTACTGATTACGCGACACCCTACAGGATAACAAAGGCGTTGCCGACTACTTGCGCAACAGAAGTCGCCGATTTTCTCCTTGACGACGTCACTCTCCAGCACGGTGCACCTCGGCAGTTACTTACAGACCGCGGCCGCTCTTTCTTGTCTCGAGTTGTGGACGACCTCCTTCGCTCTTGTGTCACTGAGCACAAGCTGTCCACCACCTACCACTCTCAAACGAACGGTCTTACGCAACGTGTCAACCCAACACTCACAGAGATGCTGTCGATGTACGTTTCCAACGATCACTGCGACTGGGACGCCGTGTTGGCCTACGAGACATTTGCGTATAACTCGTCCCGAAATGACACCACAGGATATTCACCCTTTTATATTTTGTATGATCGCGAACCCACATTGCCCTTTACTACCTTCTGTGCCCCGCGTTGCTACTGTGTACGCTCGCGAAGTCATCGATCATGCTCACAGGGCGCGTCAAGTCGCCCGATCTCGCTTAGTAGCCTCGCGGCATCTGCAAAAAGTGCGTTACGACCGGTTCCATCGCGATGTTCAGTTCACTCCAGGTGCTTCGATGCTGCTTTGGTCGCCGAGGAATCCGAGCCCGACGAATCTGAACCCGAGCGCATGCACCCTCTTATCTCGTACCAAGACATCACACAACACTACAAGCTAACCAGCAGAACATGTGCAACCCCACACAAGTCACTACCTAGAGAGCAGGAGCGATTGCTCCGAGCTCTACAGGTTAATACATTCCCCCACCCAACCAGAAATCCCCTCATAGCCCCTACACAATTATCTCCGCAATGCCGCTTCTGCGCAGAGACCAGGTCCCTCAGGCACATAGTAGGGGGACCATTAAATCCTCCGAACCGTTACTGCACCAACGAGCTTTGGGAGAGAGCCTTGGCCAGTTGCGACCTCGAGGATCAGCAACGGCTGATTGCGAGGGCCTAGGACGCGGCCCGAGCTCAAGGCGTTCTCGAATGCGGACGCCTCTCCAAATCTGCATTCACCCAACAAAAATGTTTATTCTCTTTCTCTTTCTCTCGTCGTGTCGGACTCTCCCAGAAGCTCTTCTCTCGCTACGCAAGGCCTTGTGAAGTCCTACGTCAAGTTAACGACGTCAATTAGGAGATCGCGCCGTTACAGTTTCATCCATCTTCAAGTCCGCCGCCTGTTGACGGCTTCCACGTTTCGCGGCTGAAGCCATACTTCGCTCGCAGTTCTTCGCCTACCATGCACCGAGACGGCACTTCACCACCCGGGGGTCCTGTTACGGAAGCATGAACGAAGAGAGGAAGAAGAAGATCGTGAGACGCTGGCTGCTGCGGGTTGTTAGTGGTCAGACATTTTAACTACTCAGACTCATTTGGTATATATATTGTAAATATAATCTTCTATACTCCCAACATCCCCGTAACAATGGCATGCATCACGGGCGTTTTTTCTTCTTTCTGATGGCGAAAGCAGAAAGTGTGGTAGAATCACAATACATTGGGATCATGCGGCCAATTGCAATTCAAGCTACGGCCGGAGCGGCCGCCGGTAGCTGTCTAACTTTTTTGGAATTTCTGCATGTGTACCAAGTCTAGCCCCGTGAGCTTTAGCCGCCGCAACTCACAGCCATGGCGGCGGATGCGAAAAATAATTTACCTGCCGGCGCTTCATAGTACGCGAACTCGGGAGTAATTAGGTGGATGTGGCCTAGGTCAGCACACACCACAGTTGCGGAGTGGAGCCCTTCATTCAATTCCCGCTGCATTTTGGAGAATAAAGTTTGCCGGCAATTCCACTCCTCTCGTATCACCGGAATGCTGAGCGTCGCACTACTCTATCTCGTCGAGTGCCTAAGCTGTACGCTTGCATTCCTTCAATTCGAGTAAATAAATGAATTTTCCAAAAATTTTCGGTACTTAGGCCTTGCGGTCCTTCTGAAAAAAGTATTTTGATGTTTTAAGGGAGAAAATACCATTACATATTATTTCTTTGCCATCATGATTTCTGTTACGTACTGTTTTCTTTTAATCAGTTTTTTTTGCGGGCGTTCTTATCTATAATCTCCAAAACATCGTTTGAGAACGTCAAGGTACAAAATATTCTCACATCGTGCTCGCCGACGAGATTGAGTGCAATTATTTAAGGAAACCACAGGCTAACAACATTAAGAACTTGATCTTCACTGCATAGGATAATGCTGCCGTCACCCCAAAGGAGTTCAGAGTCAAAGCAATCGCTGAAGCTTGTCGCGTTTATTCCCTTTGCACATGTATTAGCACATTAACAGACACCATATTGCAGCGCACCTCTGTGACACCAAGTTATCGAGCCTTCTAGATATTCCATATTGTGCGAAAAACATGGATCGCGATTTAAATCACTGTACAGGCGCCCAAATCTTTAACTGGCGTGTGCCAGCGGCGACTTTTCTGTGCGTCAGCGCCGTATGACGGGGCGAGGCTGGAAACAGCCTAGCAGACCATGGGCACAGCTCAGCGCGCTTTGTCGGCGTGCGCTTTGCCTCGGACTGTTTCTAGCCTCGCCCCGTCATAGGGCGCTGACGCACGGAAAAGTCGCCGCTCGCGCACGCCAGTTAAAGATTTGGGCGCCTGTACATTCGCAAAGAGTGCCCCCGTTTGCGACGTCGTTGTTATCGGCCTGCTCCCTTTGTTGTAGGCCATGCATTCCCTTGCTAAGTAAATCATAATTCGCGACATAAATCATTACACAACTCGTATTGAGTTGACTAAAACTAAGCACTTAGCTAAGCCGACTCCTTATCAAAAGTAAAGGAGTAACCGCTTGGTAGATGTTTGTGTCTTTATATGCCCTTTAACATTGCAACGAAAATAGGTTTCCAGGTCTTCAGAAGCGTAGAATGCGCAAAATACCATGCTTTTTACAATTACCGCGTCAGAGACTGCATCTTAAAGGAAAATATTGAACGAG
Organism: Dermacentor variabilis; assembly: GCF_050947875.1. NCBI lineage: Eukaryota > Metazoa > Arthropoda > Arachnida > Ixodida > Ixodidae > Dermacentor > Dermacentor variabilis. The sequence goes on from NC_134573.1 coordinate 115,121,650, forward strand.
CCGTAGTAAGTAAAAATTGAGAAATGTAATTGAATAGCTGAGTATATTATCGCATAAAAGAAAATTTACGGGCTTTTTAGTGTCGTATAAAATATATAGCGCTCCGAAACTACGTGCCCATTTCATTCTAACTCTTTTCCGAAATCTCGGGCTGTAATTTCATTCCCATTCATCTGCGGACCGGTGCGATCATTCTATTCCTATTGCTTACCGGGTGATTGAAAATGTGGTCTGATCCTCGAATCAAAATTGGAAGATTGCTGTACACGTAATACAGACGTTGAGGATGTGGCTCCCATCGTGGGCAAGTTGTCTTTTCTTTCACTTCCATTACTGTTTCCCTTAATATTTCGATATCAATTAAAACGTGCGCTTCATTTTCCCTATGCTTATCTTGCGTTCATTATCTGTTAGATTTACGTTTTCGCGAGACAGGTTGCGACAATATTGCACTGACAGTAAGCTTTCATATGAGAGGCATCCTTGTTTAGTGAGAGGTTCCTATCGTCTGAACATCGTGATATCGAGTAAACCATATGAGCGAAAATCATGAGTGGCTACCGCACAGCGCCTCATATGTATGTTCGGCTTTTACAGACCTTCAATTTTCTTTGTCACTGGCTTATTTCGGGGTCTTCGGGAGTGGGTAGTTCGGGTGGTTCCTTTTTGTTCAGAGCTGAAGAGGTTCATTCACAGTAGGAGAGCAGAATCCCCGACGAAAACTGAGCCGTTAAGAACAAACTGTGCTTGCGGTTCTTCGAGTACCCGCACCCTTTGAAACCATCAGTAAAAGTGGCGGGCGAAGTTAATTGTATCAATTGTATCATGAAGTGTGGAAATAACGCATTCTTTACGAAAATATGTGTGGTTTTCCCCATATCCTAGGCCTTTTGCCTTGTGTAGAAAAATGCATAGCAAAATACTTGGTAGCGGCAGTATTACATAGCAGTCATAAATCTTTAGCATTGAGCATACCTTGATCATTTGAGATGTTCACGAGGGCGCAAACTTGAAAACAAAAAGAAAAGAAAACGTTTCTAATTGCTCTACAGGCTTCTCCAGTGTTAAGAATGAAATTATATATTGATTTAAACAATAAGTAAAACTTGATCCCAAAAATTAGATAAGGACAAAAGGAATACAATAAAATCCGAGCGATAGAGTATGTGGCCTAATTTCCGTGCTTGCCTAATTTTCACAGTCGGACTTCCAAATCAATACGTGCTTATTAACGCCATTTACACCTATGGTACAAAAAAGATGTCTTTTTTTTTTTATTTGCTATGTGAAAGCAAAATACTTAAAATCTTAGCATTCATAGGGTATAATTCATCGTGGTATCATCATCATAGTATACTTCGTTATAGTATCATCAACACAGAAGGGCGTGAGAAGAGCGCTGCTGCAGCATTACGCTTTTCTCAGCGTTCACGTGCATCGGCACGTCATGCATTTCGGAGGTCATAAGCAGGATTCGCTAGGGTCCCGCGAGATGGCGCCGAATGTTCGTAGCGAAGCGCGAATAAGGAGTCTCGCTGCAGTACACACCTCATGCACAACTCGTTTCGAGTGTGGCAATATGTTGTCTCGCTATAAATATTCATTACTAAACGCGCTACCGTCACCAGTCTTTGTCAGATGGATTACGTCGCGTTTTACATCGAAGCTATATCTGCCTAGGCAAAACGCTCGGGGTCCAACCACAGAAATCCCCTTAGGCTCATACTCCCTTAAGCAATGCCTCGGAACCTTGTAAACACTGCCTCACCTTTACGATGAGAAAAAGAAAAGTGAAATTCTACGCTGGAATGATGAGCGGCAACAGAGCCACTGTGGAAGACGACGAGGCTCGAGCCATTGCTGATGATATTTTTTAACACAACGGAATGAGCTGTGGAAGAACACGACGACGACGAACGCCTGAGCAGTGGCACTAGCACGTTTGCGCGATTGGCGCCGATAACTGCTACAGTGACGCTGTATATGCCTAAGCGAAACGCTCGCGGTCCTACCACAGTAACCGTACCGCAGTAGGTGTGGCGCACCATTGGCTACGCTGCTAGTGAGGTCATCACTCTCGCAGCGAAGTGTGCGTGCAGCAGTCACTCTCTGACTTCCCAATAAGACGGCCACGCATCGTTCGTTCGCCCGAGGAGCAGCTGGCCTACGAGCAACAGCACCGAGAGCAGGAGCGGGACAGATCTCATCAGAGTCGCACCAACGCCTCGGCAGAAGATCGGGTCCGCGATGCAATGAATGAGTAGCGGCAATGGATGAATGGATGGCTGGTATGAGCGTTCCCTTTAAAACACAGCGGTGGGTTGCGCCACCAAGCTCTTGCTGTTACACTGCCTAATGTCCTGCATAGGAGAAAGAATAAAAAGAAAAAAGAACCCACGATAAACTTCCAAAACCAAATTTTCTGATCCCCTATTGCAAACTCTGCTTTTGCATGTCTCCGTTTTTTGTCGTTTCCCTACTTTTCTTGCACCAATCCTCCAATCGTCTCTTGCTAGTCCCTATTGCGGAAATGTTTACTTTTCTACTCCTCTCGCTGAACCCAAGGACTTCAAGGAGGCCAGTGGTGCCTAAATCGACCGCTGGGCAGACATCTTCACATTCTAATAAAACATGCTCCATAGTTTCCCTAGCTTTACCGCAGCGAGCACATGCTTCTTCTCCCTTCATATATCTCGCTTTATAGGTGAGTGTTCTCAGGCATCCTGATCTCGCTTCGAAAGTAAAGAGCTTCCCTTTGGGTTATCATAAATTGTTTCTTCCCTGATTTCGTTTTTTCCTCTTAAGTAGATAGTCATGGCAGGCTTCTTTTCCATTGCAGCCACCAATGAGGTTATTTTAGCCTCTCTATCTTTCCGCTTGACGTTTTTTGTTGCTGTGTTGCTCGTCCTACAGGCCGCATAATTTCTAGTAAGCTTCCTAGTTCTTTTCCTCCATGTCGGGCCGATCCGGCGCCTCGTGCGGCCGAGCTAGATCGCGAATCGGAGAAAAAGCGGCAACGTTACGCCGTCGACGCCTGTTGCTGTTGGCGTACTGTTGGACAAAGAGGACGCTCAAAGACCTTGCGTAATCGAAACGGAGGATATATTCGTAATTTGCTATGGTTGTCTCGAGTGGTTGCCGGTCTGGCAGGTGCCCCGCAGTGATGACAGGCCCCTTTGGGTGTGTGCGACGAATGGGAAAACTTTCCGCGAACTGTCCCACTCTAGAGGAGACCCTTTCCGCTAACCAAAGAGGACCCGCGGGTTGCCGCCAGAGGAGGCAAGCACGTGCAAACGTTAACTGGGAGAAAGGACCAGCCGCCCATCCCCGATCAGACTCCGTGCATTGCCACCAGAGGATGCAAGCACGTGCAACGTCACCTGGGAGAAATGACCAGCCACCCATCCCCGACCAGAGTCAGTGCATGTCACGTGACGTTGACGTGAGCAAGATCCCGCCTACGATTTTCTCGGGCCTATTTAAGCGTCCCCGCAATGCAGTTTTTCATTTCATTCATTCTCTTTTCCTTATCTGCGACCAATAAACAAAGCAAGTTTCGCACTAGCAATCGTCTCGTCCCTTCCATGTCGCCATGGTCTACTGGACGCCTGCAACCTGCCCACAACGTAGTACCCAGTAGTAACGCCGGTCGAGGTTCAAGAAACAGGCGGCGCAACACGCCGCTGCCGAGTCAGATCGCCAGCGGCGACGTCAGGCCGAGGATCTGCCAGTTCGGGCCCGCGAGACAGAGCAGCGACAACGTCGACGTCAACGTAAACACTGGGGCCGCACATTTGAGGTTCACTGCTTTACCATCTCTACCGGGTGTATGGGTGGTGTTTTCTTACGTTGGAGGTCACAGGCCTCAGCAAGTACTACTCGTTTTTATTGACGCATCAACCTAATATATCACTGGGTCATTTTGGCACTTTGACCATTTAAATCAAGGGTGAAGAACATGTAGTAATGGGCTGCATGCGCTCTGTGGTGAAATCTAGGTTTGTATGGTTCTGATGCTGTAACCAGCGCAAGGGCATCTGAGACGAAAAAAAAAACAATATTTTTTTTCACCAAATGCAATGAATAAACCCAATGAGCCGTTATCGGCTCCAAGCATGCATAACGAAAACAAAAAAAAAATAATGTGGTAGTGTAGGATCTTTATAAAACGAATCTATTTGTGCGATCACCAAGGCCAAGACCCAAATATTGGTGCAGCGTCCATGCAATTGAATCGAACCTTCTTTCCCCGCTGTATGTTTTGACCGCAGATGCCTTTCCTGCGTTTGTTCGCCCCTTTTGAACCTGCACAGATATTCCTTCAACTGGCAGCGCAGTTGGACTGCACCTCTATTAAGGTTTTATAGATCAAGTAACACTGATTATAGTATTTGTACTACGGTTACAAAAATAAGCCACTCTTCAACGCCAATTTTTAAGGGGTTTGTAGTAGGGTGATAAAGATTGGCGGGTCGACTTCTTCACATCGTCCTAGCACGACTCCTCAATAATGGTATCCGAATGCCAACATGCACAGCGACTTCTTATCTGTTATAAAGGCACCATGTTTGGTGTGTCTCGCAATCAAAATCTGGAACAGTATTCGCGTTTATTTTGCTTCACTGATTTCTAAGATCAGAAAACGCTTTTTAATTGGAAGACAAATGATCAAACAAGTGGAGAAGAAAGCGCAACAGTGAATTTCAACATGTCAAAAAGATTTTGACCCATTTTAATCAGTATCTCAAATTATTCAAACATTACGAACTGCGCCACCAACTTTTTAACGACTCTTCTTGGTAACGGCTTAAGACTGACTCCACTGATCGACCTGCAGTTTTCACTGGAGCTACAAGGAATGCACCGGGTGCCGCATCCAGAAACTATACGAAAAGATGGCTAACAATGCTGCCAAACCGGCGTCTTTCTTCGGGACCAACGTCTGTGGGGAGGCGTTGTTATATGATTTTCAGAAGAAGAGCTTTGTCTCTTCAGTGATCGACTTGACAAAGTGCAGCCCGCGTAGAATTACAAAGAAGTTCGTGTGCCTGCCGCTGCTGCCTCAGACAGGGTTTTGAGGCCCGTCAAGCTGCTGTGTTCAACTTTTTCCTTAAATCCCCCATAAATTGTATGTTTATGAATACGAAGGCAATTCAAAATTGAATTCAAAATTTGTCTTGGCAATCTCTGGTTTTGACCACCGCAGCCCTGATCTAACATTCGACGTCAATATCGTGTGCCAGTTTCGTCAGAATCATTGTTACCTGGAGTGGCTTTGGGGAGCTCTGTCGATATTAGCGCCACGGTGTCGATGCCGTGCGTGCGCAAATCGGTTCCAGATTTTGCAGAAACGCTATACTTAAGCTACGGATTTATTTACTGAAGGAAGTGCTGCCTTGTCTCATGTACGCTATCCTCGTTCCCTCTTTGTGATACGTCCGCAACAGTTCTTGCGTCCCAAAACTGCAATGTTCATCTATTAGGCGCTTACCACGAGGCAGCCACATCACCAGCACCCACTGGGACTCTGACGCGGCACAACGGCGATTTTGACAAGTAAACAAAGACGCTCCTTTCGAACTAACAATAACCGCTGCGCTCCGTGGAAGCAGCAACGATCGTGAATGTCAGTCTGATGACCCTGACAAGCTGATCGCCACGGAGAGCAAGGAGCCAGTTTCGGAAACTTTCGTGGAAGGTACCTCAAACGCTGTTTCCAGATTGCCTCAACCTTGCTTCCAAGGTCGGGCGTTAGGAGTAGGAGTTCAGTAAGTTGGTGCGACCATGGGTGGGAGTTTTTGAACAGTTCGAGCATTATCATTGGCCAAGACAGTAATCAGATTCCCTTGTCGCATTAACTAGGGAAAAGAACTGATTTAAAAGCGGTCACCAGTTGTGCAGTGAGTGTGCGCTTACGTTTGTGTGCTCAGACATGTAGTGAGCCCAGACATTTAACGTGCTCCTGCATGGATTATGCTCCCACATCTGAAGCCAGTTGTGTAAATACGTAAAATAAATCGTTGTAGTTTCCTCCGACATCCGTCTTTACTTTGTAGCCAACAAGCAACTGTCGGCGATAGATACGTACAACGTTGTTATAATAATAATAATAATAATAATAATAATAATAATAATAATAATAATAATAATAATAATAATAATAATAATAATAATAATAAAAATAATAATAATAATAATAATAACTTCATTCATAAAAAAGTGGTACAAAGTGCCAAGGCACTAGAAAAAAAAGATAAAAAAGCAAATTGACTGGTCCTAATAACTCCAAGGTCCAAAAGGCAGCAGACAGCAAGGAGCGAGAAAAAAAAGAAAAAAAAAGAGAAAACGAAAGGAAAGAGGAACAACGAAAAGGGAGAATGGAAAGAGAGCGTAAGGGCATATCGTACATAGAGTTCACTTAATTTGTTTCGCACATCAGACAGCTCGGGAAGAACAAACAATGTAGATATATAGATACACATAACTCCTAAAAAAGAAAATTAGGTACATGGTCAAACCATACCGTTATCTGCCATTATACAGTTCTCTGCCAGAACAATTAAGCACATCGATGGACGCAGATCTGAGATTATTCAGCAGAGTGGGGAGGGTGTAACAAGTCATTTTGTTACCATAGGTTGAACTCACATGCGGCACATGCCAGGATTCCGGGGACCGGGTGTTATAACATGGGATGTTGTGTTCTAATCTAGCCAGAGATGAAACAAGGCTTAAGTTCTATTTGGTTTTTTTAGGTATCCAAGAACAAGGCGGTAGTTAAACTTATCACTGACTTTAATTACCCGAAGTTTTTTAAATAGGGGCTAGACGGGGAGTCAAAGGGCATATCACTAATTACACGAACAATTTTCTTTTGTATTACAAGCAAGCGGTTAATATTTGTAACAGATTTGGTGCCCCTAATAAGGCAGCAATAGTGAAGCTGGCTCGCCAATAAAGCATTATAAATTAACATTTTAAGCTTCCGAGGCATGTAGTGAATAGAGAAAACGCGTCCAGTAATTAGGGAGAGTTGGCCTGCAAGAAAATCACTCCAGCTCATATTTTCGTCAAAACAGCAGACACCGAGTGTTTTCACAGAAGGGACGAGTTCATTTTTAGAAGGTCCTAACACCACGTTCCTATAAAGACCGGTATTCTTATTCTTTGCTTGAAGTAAAAGTGCCTTTGTTTTATCAGCGTTAATCTTGAGGCCATTTTTTAGAGACTATAAATACGTTTTTTTCGAAACAAGAGTTAGCCAATGACATTAGCTCCGGAGCATAGTTGGACAAAAATAGGACAGTAGTGTCGTCAGCATAGATGATGAATTTGCCACCGGGATCAATATTAACGAGATTATTGGCGTAAAGACTAAACAGAAGAGGCCCAAGGGTACTGCCTTGGGGAACACCTGCCGTAACACAAGACATTTTGGATGATTTGTTGTAAATGAACACATATTGCAGCAGAAGCTTGATGTGGGCTAGTTGGTTTTGCATACTTGAAGAAAAGAGCGCTACGAAGACGCAGCTTGTCCGTCTTCGGACAAGCCGCGTCTTCGGACAAACCGTGAAAAGAGCGCCTTGTCCGTCGTACATGTTCCTCTTTTAGTCCGCGTCTTCGTAGTGCTCTTTTCTTCAAGAACACATATTGGCATCTGTGCTGCAAGTACGACTGAAATAATCTTCAGGCGACACCGCGGATACCGTCGTAGGTAAGTTTATTTAATCATAGTTCATGACTGAGGGAGTCGATTGCCTTACTAAAGTCAATAAATACCCCTAAAGTAAGGTGGCGGTCCTCAAAATATTGTCAAATATGTTCTTTCAGTTGAAGAAGTGCAAGCAGAGGATCTGTGTTTGCGAAAGGTATATTGCGAGTCAGTTAGGAGGTTCTTAGTTTCAAGGAAGTTAGATACACGGATAAAAATTATTTGTCCTAAAGCTTTCCACAATATCGGGAGTACAGATATTGACCTGCAGTTCTACATGGCTGTTTATCACCTTTCTTGAATAAAGATAAGACTTTTGCAGTTTGAATTTTACGTATAAAGACACCACTAGCGAGTGATAACTTATAAATATGTGTTAACACTGGGACAATTACATCGAGAACGTATTTAGCAGGTTTCATCTGCAAGTTATCTATATCACATGGGCTAACTTCCCGTTCATCGGTCGGCTGGAGAAAAACTGTGTCTTGAGGTGCGGCTTTAATATAACGGCAAGCACTGTTATTTGTGGGCAACGTACTAATGTTGGTGAAATAATCATTGAAAACATCAGGTAACATTTCAGCACTATCAACCACGTCTTTCTTAGTAATAACAGGGAGTAGGGCATCAGGTGAACGACCGAGAAGCGAATTCACCTTCTTCCATACTTTCCTACTATCGCTCGAACAGGTCCCGAAATATTCATTATTATAGCGAATCGTAGCCTGTCGCGGCTTCTTAAAAGTTTATTACGGTATCTCTTAAACGTGTCTAGATCTGCCATGTCACGGCACACGATAAGCTTGTTATATAACCTTTTTTTTCTTTTACTTCTTGGAATAGTGCTGCCGTGATTCACGGTTTTCGTATCTTTGAGGTGCGCTTTGTTTTAGTGCGAGTTGGAAAATGCCGGTCGTAGAGCACACAAAAAATGCCAGGAAAGTCTCATACGCGAAGTTAGCAAAGTTTGACTGAGAAACTGAACTCCAGTGAATATGTCGCAGTTCATCACGAAATTTCTCCATTAGAAATGGGGCAATTAGCTGCGGGGAAAATTCACATGGGGAAGATCTTCTAATTTTACGGTTTACGCTGAAAACAATGGGCATGTTATCACTCAAAACAAAAGAACAGACACCAACTTTTGTATTACACTCAGGGAAATCGGTAATAAATAAATCAATACAGGTGGCTGTGTGACTGGTCACTCTTGTCGGCACCGAGATAGCATTTGAAAAACCGCGTGAATGTAATAAGAGCTTAAAGTCACGACACAAAATTAATGCAAGTAGTCAATATTAAAGTCGCCACGACAAATAACTTCATAGTGATTGTTAGAGATATAAGAAAAGAAGTTTTCAAGGAATAGAAAAAAACGCTCAGTGTTACCATCAGGCGGCCTATAACATACAGTAACCAATAACTTTGAGCATATAATTGAAAGGACCTCATAATCTTCGGCCACAGTAGAGAAATATTCTAATGCTGCACTACTAATTCGTATCGAACCACAATACTAACTGCACCGCCACATCTAATCGCCCTAGACTGCGTGAAGCATCTGTAGTTGGGAAGTTGCCAAACGGCCGAGCTTTGGTTGTACCACGTTTCTGACAACATGATAAAATCGAAAGAAACGCTTAGATTGGCAGAAAATGCGTCGAGCTCATCATGTTTACTACAAGCAGACTGAGAATTCAAATCAACGCATTTTACACCATTTCTGTGTGTAGACCCAAAGTAGTTAAGGAAGTCAGAAGGGCACACCCAATCAGCGCAAGACATGGTGGACGTATACAAATACAGTCACCAGGAATTCAGGAAACAAGCTTGGCAAGGTCACTGGGGCATTTTATCAAGTGCGCACGACCTCCCTCTTCTTTTCTGACGAAAACTTTGCCACTTCGGTTCCATGCATAGCAAAAATCATGCCCATGCTCCCACGCTTTAGCCAATTTCAGTACGACCCTGTTTTGCGTAGTTAGGTTTTCCATTATGTACGCGCTGTTCTTAACAGTTGGCAAATCCTTACGTTTATCGAGCCATTGATCTCAAGTCGATTGATTCGAGAAGCGGACTTGGATTCCAGGAATCTTATCTGAGCTAGAGGGCAGCCGGTGGATAGCAAATACACTTTGTTCAGTTAAAGGTACGAGCTTAAATTTTGACGCAATAGCGTTAACCTCAGACATTAAACATTCCTTGTGTTTCTTCTGGATGCCATGAAGTTCAATTTTTAGTTTCCGGATGTGGTATTCCAGATCGTTAACCGCACAAGAAACCTTTTTTTATTTCCGCGCAGGCACCGATTTCCTCAAGTTCGGGCACTCATATTTCAGGTTCTTAATTTCACCATTGTGCCTCGCAACCTCAGAAACAATGGTGTCGAATTTCTTGGCCATCATGTTCAGGGACTCTTCCATGTCTTGAACGACTTTCTTCAGAGGGAACAGTTCATCAAGTTTTCGGTTGATGTCAGGTAGCACGGTCGCAATTGTAGAATCGTCGCTCTCTTTCTGAGTTGAGCCGACAGCTTTGCGAAGTTTGCGGCAATCCTGACACTTCCACATTTTTCTTTTTGGTCTGCTTCCTTTGACTTCAACGTGGGTTCAGAAATCTCGTTCCACTTAGCCAGCTTTCTACGACGCCCCGGAATAGCACAGAACAGCTACAGGGTTCTAAGCGCCCTGGCGGCGCTGCGATGCGACGCTCATAGTTACGCCCTAGTCCGCACCACGGACTTCAGAACTGGGCCACAACGCAGTGCTCTCGTGAACAACAATTGTCCTTGAAACAGCACTTTGCGTAGTCGTGCCGGCCAAGGCAACGTCAGCATGCAAGGCGAAGACGGCCTACAGGCATGGCTAAACCTAAGTGCGTACCACGCGCTCCTATCTTGTATCAGGGGGTTTGGCTTGACTCCGTGCTGTAGGCATATGAGCGTGGCGTTATTGTTAGCCAATCCCCTCGCAGGCCTTGAGACCATCCACATAATAAAGACATCGTTTTATTGCTACTATCACTACCACGGCTCGTTGTGCCAGGAGTTAATGGCATATCCTGATCAGCCTACAAGGGGATAACTTTCATATGTATGTAGGTTGGAGAAAATTCACAAGGCTTATTACTGCAATGATCCGACCTTCGGAAATGACACGTACAATCGAAAGGTTCCTACGGGCCTTTCAACGACAATGCACGATGTGTCGAAAGAAATCCTTCGTTGCCCATATATAAGAGGAAATTGATTACAGGGAAGAAGAATGCAAAAAGAAAATGTACCCCAACGAAAACTCGGCAATGTTTTTTTGTTGTACGCTTTAAGGAACAATTCTCCTGTTGTGTAGGTGCAAGAAATCACGGAGAAGTTACACGGGCACGTTCAATCATACATGACCCCGCTTAAAGGTACCCAATAATAAACAAAGACCAGACAAACTTCCAAGAAGATATTCTGTTCCATATATTTAGGACACATATATTCGCAGGGCTCGCTTGCGGTTACCGATTTGTGTAACGGTTCTCCATCCTGATGCAGGCACTCCGTAATATAGGAAAATGCCGGCACAACGTGGCGCTCGCATTAGCAGTTGGACTCTGCCAGGGCGTACTTCTATTTCTACCAGTATGCAACGGGTCTCAAGCCAGTTTCAGGGGCCTTCTTTCTGTAAGCATATCCGCATAAGAAAGCTCGTTTACCGTTAGTTTGCTAAAATTTCTTGTGAATGGAAATGCAATTATAACAGGCAAAATTCTTATACATCTATTCTGTTTTTGCTACCCTGAAAATATTTTGGTGGTATCTTTTTTTTTTTTGGTCGCATGCAGTGCTTCAAACAACTTGTATACCTAACTTTTACAGGATCACACGAGGTGTTTTTGTAAGCGTATTAACTTTAGAGAGGTCATTTACCGTCTGGTTCATTAACTGATTCTCGAACGAAAACCCAATTTTAAAAGACAAATTTAAAAAGGCAAAGCCTTGTCCATTAGCGAAGGGCTAATGGTGAAAAGGTCGCACAACCGGAAATAATTAGTTTTCTTTTATTCAGCACAATCGTGCACATTCAGCGTGCACACGTCATCTCAAACGGGCTCGCGGAGGGCTAGTAAGAGAATCGTGGAGGGCTAGTAAAAGCAATGGAGTAGATACAGGGTGGAATAGCTTTACGTTACAGCGCCGTATCACCAAAGCGCAACCGTCCGAATCACGCATTTCAACGCAAAAGGGCAAAGCGGACGCACCGAAGGGACGGGAGGCGACTCTTCCGTTCAAATCTGCCTGCGAGAAAGAAATCGGCTGCTGTAGTGCGGGTGGAAACATGAGGTTACCTCGTGTCCGCGCTGAAATGAACGAAACTATGGCGTTTTACGTGCCAAAACCAAAATCTGATTATGAGGCACGCCTTAGTGGGGGACTCCTGAAATGTGGACCACCTGGAGTTATTTAACGTGCAGCTAAATCGAAGTGCACGGGTGTTTTCGCACTTCGCCCTCATCGAAATGCGGCCCCCGTGGCCGAGATTCGTGTCTGTGCTGTTTGTGCGGCTGGCTCTGACGGCGCCTGGCTGAGGGAAAATTCAGGTCCGTTCGTCGCGCTACCGAGTTTTTTTCTTGAATTTTGCAATGCGAAAGCATTACATGCCCATAGCAGCTTGGTAAAGAAACAAAAAGAAAAACTTTTTCTTTTTATCCAGTGGTCGGGATATGCCCCATTAGATGAAAATCCGGCGTCGTCCACGTCGCCACCGATCTACGGGCCAAGAACGACTGAAGGCTGAAAGAGTAAAAACTCGTCAAAAATGCTCGTATTGATGTTAGATTTCTCAGCAAGGTTCCTATGAACAAAGTAAATCGATCACTTTGGGTGAAAAACTTGGTAAATTTCGGTCTGAGTGGGAAAATTGAACCCAGGCCTCCTGGGTTCGAAATGACCCCGCTTCCCCGACGCCGCGGCGGCTCCATGGTTCTGGTTCACCAAATGTGTAACCTAGTGCTTGCGTCATTCGGCACGTGACGACGCAGCCAATGGTGAGGAGGTGGCGCCACGTCATGAATGCATAAACTGAGTGTGCAAACAAAAAAGGAATTATTGTCTGATTGAACGCCGCTGCACGGTCCTTCGAGTCATGACCTCCTCCCGGGTAAACGAGTGCGTTTAGACGCTTGACGCGTTTTGATTTGGCGTTACCGAGACGCAGCTGCAACGCTGGCGAAAGCTTGCGCGGAGAAGTAACGCGCGGAAAAACAAACATTTCACCAAAGGGACTGTAATGCTTTTGCATTCCCACACGTAATCAGCCTTAACTGGCATCGCCAAATTTTTAGTTTTTGTTTCTTTCTGGAGAAGGGGCAAATATAAGAGAGCTAATATTTTGTTCAAACTTCAGCCGATATATATATATATATATATATATATATATATATATATATATACATTTATATATATATATATGTGTGTGTGTGTGTGTGTGTGTGTGTGTGTGTGTGTGTGTGTGTGTGTGTGTGTGTGTGCTTACGAACGTTTCTTTTTTCAGATGTTGAACACTACGCAAAAAACCTACATATACGGAAGAAGTATCATGCTTGAAGCTGACCTCGATCACGAGATGTGTACCTACTACACCAAGAAAGACCTAAATAATACCGATTATAACTTCACATTATTTATGCCTTTTCACAACCGGTACGTATGCCGATGCATTAACGCAAAACCGTTGAATGATTATGTCGAAGTGTCGCTGATTGAAGAATAATTAGAATATCTTGTTTCCGGTATATTCTATGGAAATAGAAATGAATATGTTGTGTTTATTACTGGGAAATATAAATGGCCGAATAATGGAAATTGATATCCCAAATTGGGCAAATCTGAAAGATGGGAAATATTATTCTCATTTCTTTATGATTGCCGTGTGGGTCAACGGGGTTAGTAAACTAGGAACGTACTGAGTGCCGCGTGAACTTGTTTTTGTTACCCGGATTTGTTAGCTGCACTGTGAATTGTTTCATACCGTACTGTCTTTGATAGGTGGCGTTCAGGCGGACACCCCTCCTCCTCCTCCTTCTCCTCCTCCTCTTCTTCTTCTTTTTCTCATTTGCATTGCGCAATCATCGTTAGATATTGGGCTAGATCATTTACATGTTTAATTGGTTGAGCACCGAAAACAAAAATGAAATATTTTACACATGGCGCTCTTTGGCCATACCTGGCCCTTGCGCCAACACCACACATTCATTCAAATACTTTTAAAGTGATGTTTGTTTTTGGGTAGATATAATAGTCATTGCATTATCTGTAGACTTCGCATCATCTCGCCAATGTCTCCTTTTCTCTTGAATGACTTCGGGAAATACCGGCCGCGTGTAAAGGCCTCGGCGAAGAACGCAAGACATTTCCGTACCTAAGTCACCTTCTTAAGTTTTGTTTACGTTGTACACAAAACGCCTTCAATGGATTCGTCTGCGAGCAGCTCATTTCAAAGTATGCCTGAAATGCCAGATCTCCAACATAGCCACATCTTATTGGAAAGGTACTGAAGCTGCCACGATGGCTTCGTGGCTGTGGAATTTTGCTGCCAACATTTCATTCGAGTTCCCATTCGTGTCTTTATGGCCGCATACTTACGAAATTCTAATAAAAAAAAAGCAGTCGCATATGGTGATCTATGTGCTCGATAGGTCATTGCTGGCAGCAAAAATTTATCCGTCCTTCCGTCCGTCCGTCCCCCGTCCGTCCGTCCATCCATTCTCTTACTCCGACCCAGTGGCCCAAGTCGCGTACCTACTTTGACCACTAGGTATGTGCTCCTAGTCGTGATGCGTCGTGGTAGTCGTCATTTGATAGTCGTCATTCCAGCTTCCTGATGTCTTATTCTTGCCATTCCGTCGTCGTCACTCCTACTGCGTCCCAGTGGTCAAAGTAGTCAATAGCATGAATCACTGGGTATGACGAGCTCTCAGCTCTCGTTATGTCATCGTCATTACGCCATCACCGTCACACTGTCGTTTCATCATTGTCATCACTTCAGCAACGTCATCCCATTGCCGTCATGGAGTCGTCGTCATACCGCCTTCCTCGTTCAGTCGACATTGATGTTCCTTCGTCATTGCATTGTAATGATACGGTCGTCGTTCAATCGTGATTATGCCACCCTTATTATGAAATCATCAGCAGGCAATGACTATCCGACCTCCATTGACAGACATCCGCCGTATTGCGGTCATGGACGTGCCATCAACTTCACTCAAGCTTCGTCAACCGGCTCTCGTAATGCCGTCGTCAAACCACCGTCGCTTACAGGTATTGCGATGCAGTTGTTGCTACGCCATCAATTGTCGTACACTCGAAGTCATTTCATCGTCCTTTTGACGTGGTCACACTATCGTCGCTACTCCGTCATCGTCACGTAGTTGTCGTCATGAATTCGTTGTCGTACGGTTTATCGGAATGCCGACGCTGTCGTTTCGTCGTCAACATTGTAGCTTCGATATTTAGCTCTCGTCATGCCGTGGTCGTCATACTATAGTCGTTATTCCATATGTCGTCACGATATCGTTTCACTGTTGTCATCACTTCAGTATATAGCCATTCTATTTTCGCAATGTCGTCGTCGTCATACCAACTTCATCGATGCATCTGCGTTATTTCTTGTTCGTGATTCTATCATAACCATACTACCGTCATTCAATCATCACTATGCCGCCGTTATCATGTCATCAATGTGGCTACATCGTCGTCACACACGCTACCATGCATTTGTTGGCATACCGTCGTCGTACCGTCTTGGTCGTGCCATCGCGGTCATTTCCGCTTTTTGAGGAGGTTGTCTTTTTATTTTTTCATTCATAATGTTGGCCTACTAGCCGTAACTCGATGGCCCAAAAGCAGCACTTGTACAATCCGCCTTTTTGACGGTGCGACGGCGCATGCGCCCGGCCCTAGCTGATTATTAGCGGAACGTTTTGGAACGGACGCGTGCGCGGCCGCGGGGCCTGATATCGGGCAAAAATGCCCCCTCCCCCCCACCCCCCCCCCCCGAAAAAAAAGAAGAGCGCGAATGCAAACTGCAGCGAATACTTCTGCCGTGTACCGCGTTGGAACTGGCCTGGTCTGTTGCTCTGTTTACACATCAGTGTGGTGCCGAAAACGTGCGTAGCGTAAGACTGCAACTCCACTTTCAAAAAGAAAGCGGCCAGGGCCTCGTCCGGACTGCACCGTGAAGCACGTAGTTGCCGCTTTGCATTGACAGTGATCAACATTATCGATAAAGCCCTGCGTTACACTTGGGCGACACTTCAAAAACATCACGTTGCTGACGCAGTTTTCTTGCAGCGTTAGCCCTCTCTTGCTGGTGATGGCAGCCGCGTGCCTGACTTCATGTACTCGTTCAAGCCGCGGTAACATTGGGTCTATACGAGACCGACAAGACGATGACACTAACTATTGGCTGACTACTCAGCACAGTGTGTCGCTGATACCATTTGATCACCATTGGCCGACCACGACTGAACGAATGGGCGCGAGCTGTAGCGCGATGGGCTTTTTTTTTGTCGATTGCACCGATAAAATCAGTGTGCCGACTATGACCACTCGATTGAACTCCGCGCGATCGGCCGTCGAACCGACAACGCGATAGCCGCCGCAAATTCGCTTGTATATGCAGTTATTCTTACTCAAAATGCGTCGACATGCCGCCGAAGTTGAAATGCACAAGGTCCAGTCCTCCCAAGCCATGCACATGAAGTTTGAGTCAATGTTGTTCCTGTTTAGCGAGGGCTGGATTGGGCCTAGCCTCGTTGAGTTCATGCACCCGCTACCGGGAACCTGAACTTAAAAAATAAGCAGGTAGGACGGAGTAAACCGCTCCTGTAGTTCAATTGTGACCCTATAACGATTTGATATCAACGACTCTTTAATTCGCATGTCGTGTACACGATACGCGGCAAGCGGCGACACAGCGCTGTGCCAACATCCTGTGCTTACGTGAACGCTCCCTAACGCTTCCAGTCGTATTCCCTATGTAGATGGTTTGTCTGTGTGTGTTGTTATGATGGCACGTTTCTTAATTCCAGAGAAGCACTATTTACCTCTGCATGAAACGGGAAAGAAGAGACAGTGCATTCGATACAGCAGCATAAACTCGCTCAGTTATCAATGGTGTCAGCGATGGCATCCGCGTTTTCGCAAGAGAGCTACATGGCCTATAAGTGAGGGCTTATGCCGAGCACAGTTTTCTGTAGTAACACTTTATGGCACGCACAAACGGCAACTATGATGAAATTAAACAAAAGCGAGAATCAGTAACAACAGCCAGTAGTATATGTGTGGATCACAGTTGCCGTTGTTTAAGTGGCTCGGCCGCTCATTTTGACCCGTCTCTGAGCGGAACAACGTGACTCATATGCGCAGATATGTATGTTTTGCCAGCAGCCGTGGTTTTCCTGCGTTTTGACATTATTTCATATCAGTGACCCACCGTTTCCAGAATATACGAAGCTAACAGCGATTTTTGGCTGTAGATGGCGATGTAAACGTATGTACCGCTTTGGGAA
The DNA here is from genome assembly GCF_050947875.1 of Dermacentor variabilis. NCBI lineage: Eukaryota > Metazoa > Arthropoda > Arachnida > Ixodida > Ixodidae > Dermacentor > Dermacentor variabilis. The sequence continues at coordinate 115,138,922 of NC_134573.1, forward strand.
ATCCGACGTGAAAGGCTGCGCTAGAAAGCTTCTTGAATATTCGAACTGTTTAATGAATGTGCAAATGAAATACAAAATGTTAGGTGGAAGCGCAGGCATCTGCAACAACAAACTTCAAGTCAGCCGCGTCGGCAGACGGAATTCAGCTTGCCTTTGTCGGCCGCTCTGTTAGCACAACACTCGGGTTAGCACTCGGGTCTGTTCACCCAGTAATCGATGGTTGAAGGAGATGCTGCCCAGGTGAAGCCATTGATAATTAATCGTCGTCCACAAAGCGCACAACCGACGGACACTCAACTTCACCGCAGATACCCAAATCAACCGGTAAAAGTCCCGACACCCTTCCAAAACGTTTCCAGCGGCGTCCGCCAGAGGGCAGCACAGGCACATGAAAAAAAGGCGGGTTAGGACCCCAGTACATGAAAATTCGAATATTACATAGAGCACAAAAAAGCAGGTCAATAGCAGCATTTCTGCAATTATCACAGTACACGAATAAGCGAACATAACGAACAAACATAAGCGTACATAAGCGAAATATTCTGAGCATACACCGATCAATAATAGGAGTCTATAAATGCTATGTTAACAAACGAGCCCTCTCTCTCTCTCTCACACACACACACACGCACGCACCGGTAATTCCGGTAATTCATTGCATATTTTAATGCTCCAGGGAATGTTACATACGGGGTTGACACGCCCAATTTTTTTTTGACAAAGGTAACCACATGTTAATTTCGCGACAGGCAGTCTGTTACATTTTGAAGATATATTGGCAAGCAGGTGACAGCGGCAACTCTGTGGGAAAGGTCATTCCAATCGAATGTTGTGCGCGGGAAAAAGGAGGTGGAGAATGCAGAAGTTCGGCTGCGTAGCCGGGCAACATGAAGGGCATTGTCGGTACGATGAGATATGTGGGCTCGTGGGATCATAAAGCTTGGAGAGTCACGGGTGCTATAATAAAACTCATGGAACAGGGCTAGAGATGCTATGCGGCGACAAAGTGCGAGAGAAACACAGATGATTCTGCTTTTAAGGATAATGCACTGGTATGATACGAATAGGATGAATGAATAAATCGCGCTGCTCGATTCTGTGCTGCCTCAAGTGTATCCATAAAGTACACCTGATGTGGACCCCAGATGACTGCGGCGTACTCAAGCTTTGCCTGATAATGGATTTGCAAGTCAGCAACATTAAGTGCTCAGGCGCGTGACGTAAAGGAGGTTTTAGAAAGCCGAGTGTTGTGTTAGCAGACGCTACTCTGTTAGTGATATGTGCGCGCCATGTTAGATCATAAGATAGTGTTACTACTAAGTACTTCTATGTTTCTACCCTCTCAACATTAACGTTGCCGACAGCGTAAGGAAAAGATGGGATATTACGACGACGAGACAAAGATACCGATTTACATTTAGTCGGGTTAAGTGTCATAAGCCACTGGTCACACCACACGTGAATACAGTTAAAATTATTTTGAAGAGCTTGCTGGTCAGAAGGGTTAGTGATGGAACGATAAATGACGCAGTCGTCCGCAGACATATGAATCTGTCTGTTACACGTAAAGGCAAATCACTTATGTCTATTAGGAATAACAGGGGCCCCAGTACCGACCCTTGGGGCACCCAGGGCTTTACTGGGAGAGGGTAAGAAATGTGTTCATTAGCAAAGACGAATTGGGAACGCTTGCTCAGAAAAGTTTCAATCCAGTTTTGAACAAGACGGTGAATATCTAGACCAGAAAGTTTATTAGTAGAAGCTGATGAAACACTTTATCGAAAGCCTTCGCGAAATCAAAGATGGCATCAGTTCGTTGATTATGGTCCAAATTGAAATGTAAGTCATGAAGAAAGTTAGCTAGCCCAGTTTCACAGAATAAACCTTCGCGAAAACAATGCTGTGAAGAACTAAAGAAATTGTTGGTGTCTAGGAAGTTCATGATTCGTGAATAAATGACATGTTCCGTGATTTTACACGGTATACTTGTTAAAGGTATTGGAAGATAATTCAACGGTGACTTGTTATTACCTGGTTTAAGAATGGGAATTACCTTGCCCACTATGCAGTCATCAGGTATTTGAGTTGTAGAAAGGGATACGAAAGACAGAGGCAGTTTGCAGAAATTTTCTTAGTATTTAGTAATCACTATGAATTAATTTCTTCAAAGCCAGCTGATGATGTGACCATGAGATGTTCAATCTGAGATTGTAGACCATTTGCGGTAAATACAATCTCGGGCATAGTTAGTGCACTGGTGGTACTTCTTTGTAAGGAGGAACGCATGTCAAACGTACGAGGGAATACACTCGCAAAAGCGATGTTAAATGCGTTCCCACTTCCTGCGTCACCTACAACCTCAATCTGTTCGTCAGCAAGTGTTTTGTGTGTTTGTGTTCCGGGTTTACCACGCCTCAGAACTGTTGAGGATTACTTGTTAACATGTTAGGAAGGTCATTATGAAAAAAAGTTGTACTTAGTGTTACGCATTGCGGCGAGATATGCTGTTTCCGCGGAATAGTATTTGCCCCCCGTACATGGACTTTCGCAGTATTGAAGCTCGGAAATAACGTTTTTTTCTTATTGTCTAGTCGTTCCAGTGATTGATTGAACAGTGGCTTGTCTTTTTTTAGCATGTAAGCTGCATACTAGTATGTATTTCTCAATTAATTCACGTACTTTGTTCTTGAAAAGCAACCACTTTTCCTGTACAGAATGCCTACGAAAAGGTGTTTCGAATATAGGGAAGGAACAGATTAGCTCATTATTAATTGCTTTGTAATTAGCCTCGCCCTAAAGACGAACGGTTTTCTTATAACTTTCACGTGTTAGCTGAACGAAGTTAAAAGTTGCATGAACAAACTTGTGGTCACTTACTTCGCTCAGATATGTTGTAGGTGACATGCTGTCGGGATTGTTGGTTACTATCAGCTTCTGTCCATCATCTTCTCTTTGCACGTGTCCCAGTCGTTAAACTCTTCCTCGTCGTTGTCATACCACACGTGCGCCGTGTCTTGTAGGTAGAAGATCAAGTTAGCCCACAGAATCGTCGGATCCCATTTGTTGTGGGCCCTTACATGCTCGTGGCAATCCAGCCTTCCACATCGAGGTGATCGGAGCCGCATAACGTTCCTGAATCCCGCGGCTGAGCCAGCAAAATCATCGGGGCTGTGAGCGTCGATGTTGGCCATGCCCTGTCGGGCCCTGCTTCGTCCGTCATGTTGTCCAGTAAGAGGTGACGGCCACTGCGGAGCTCCGTTGTTGTTTCTAGTGGGTAGCCCTCACCTCTCGCCAATTTGATACGTCGAAGAAGTCACATATAACGATGTATTTACAATATTTACAAGAGAGACAACGGTGCACAAATAACACGGCTGTCAAGACGATTCCACCTACACACGTTAAATCGTCTTCTTCTGATTGGCGCCACCCATGGTTGCGCCGTAACGCTACATATAGCTGGCAATGCAACGTACTAAAGATGTTAGAGTTTCACTGCGACCTGGGGAGTAGTTTTCTGGTTAATGTGCATTAAATACATCAAAAAGATTGAAAATAGCGTCTAAATACGCAATTTTATGATTCCATTTTGACCATGTGGGTTGCAAACGCTCCGACATAAAGCATATCATTTTAAGATTTCTTAATCAGGATGTTCAAAATTTTGTCGAGGTCTTCTACGTTGTTGTTGTTTGTTTCTTTGTCATTCATTGTCCTCTGTAGCGTGGAGAGCGCTGCTTTGCCAAGCTTATCTTCGCTAAGCTATGTGAGCGGAAACACGAAGCAAACGTGATTTCATTGACTTCACGTGCACGCGGAACAGCAAGACCTGCTGTGTTTTTACCGTTGTCAGAACTGTATGCATGTTTGACATGTTGGAACACAAGGAAGGGAAGTACGCGGGTGAACATGGATAAAAATTCAGGAGAGTGTCAGGTGGACGCAGTACGTCACATCAACACGTTCAGTGAGATTAAATTATTAACAGCTGAAAAACATGGGATAAACGAAATAAACTATGCACAACAGGTCACGGTATTCTTGGAAACAAGTAAATGCAGCACCTCGAGAGCTAATACAGTAGGTAACAAGAACACCTACCTTCTTTATATATCATGGTGCATAGGTTTGACGGCGTTTTTAATAGGATTAGTGCAGTCATCTGCACTTGCCATTACACTGCCCCATTCCGCATGCTGTGCGCAATATTTTAGTGTTTTGAATACTAAAAATCAACTTTTTTCTTAACCATACCATTCTACCTGTAGCGTCAAGCGCTATGATCTTCATGCAAAACTAGGAAATGGAACCCATGACCCAGGTCCCTACATGAATGTAACAAATTGGCCTGGTGAGTATAAACACAATGCTGCAAAAATTTTATTTACGAAAGATGCTCTATGCTTGCGCGAACGTTCTAGTGTGCCGTGCCGTCATGTCCTACCTGAGTTTAGGTCCATCGTATTGCCGGTTCTTTTCACTATGCACGCTCTTCAGTGACTTCTATTACTCAACCAATACGCCACACGTGCAAAAATATTTATACGAAGCTTACATAATTGAAAAGAAACATGTCCTTTGCACTTAGTAAACATAAAGGTAAGAGTTTGAAAACACAGATGGTTTGTCTAGCACTCCACTGCAGCACGTGTGGGTGTCGTCCGCTTTTTCAGTGTTGCACTGGTCTGATAAGAAATAATGATGTTCTAACTAGACTGATTGTTGAATCTGCAAAAATTGATAACATCCATTTTCAGCGTTTAAGATCCCTTCTAGATCTTTGCCAGAAAATTAGTTATCTTTATTACATGGTCATTAGTCCGCGAAAGTCTTCTGAGCCACTTATGTGTCACTTGTCTGCGTATACAGGGTGTTTCACGCAAATTACACCTTGGATTTTAATAATTGGTTAGCTGCAGATGAATGAAATAACGACATTTGGTTTACCATCATGTGGCGCTCCTTAGAATAATTTTTATATTCCCTTTAAGTGGTTCATTAACTAAGATGAACTAAGCAACATTTTCAGTATTCACTTTAGGGCCAAGTGTGTTTCGTTGCCTTACCCGCCGTGGTTGCTCAGAGGCTATGGTGTTGGGCTGCTGAGCACGAGGTCGCGGGATCGTATCCCGGCCACGGCGGCCGCATTTCGATGGGGGCAAAATGCGAAAACACCCGTGTGCTTAGATTTAGGTGCACGTTAAAGAACCCCAGGTGGTCAAAATTTCCGGAGTCCTCCACTACGGCGTGCCTTATTATCAGAAAGTGGTTTTGGCACGTAAAAACCCCAAATATTAATTATTATTGTTTCGTTGCCTTGTAGAGGGGGTGTTCAGAGACGACCGATCCTATTTTTTGTCGCAAAGTACATGCCGCGCAACAATTTTTTGGGCGTTTAAAAAAAGCCCGCGAGATATGAAATAAAACCACCTGACTGCGCTCGTGCGCTTTCGTATTGCTGTACTCTAAGCCGTGCGCCGATCCTATCGCTCACCAGGGACGACAGCGCTTCCTTTCCGTGTGCCGCCGTCAAAATTGCTGCCGCAATGTGAAGCGGATGCCTGGAGCCGCGGTCTCTCACTTCGCCACGGTTCTTTTGCACGAAGCGCGGTTGAGAGCGCTGCAATACGATAGCGCATGAGCGCAGTCACATGGTTTTATTTCATATTTCGCGGGCTTTCTTTAATTTCCAAAAAGAAATCGTCACGCAGCATGTACGTTGCCGCAAAAAAATTGGACCGAAACTGGAGCATTTCAAAGAGAGTTATCTTTTCGAAATGCTCATTAATCCGCGCATGCCTCGGAACCACTTGAGTCACGTGCATGTATATACACGACCTGTTTCAAAGAATTAAATTGTTGAAATTAGCGCATGTGCTGTGCTCTCCATCTGTCCGTGGTTCTTGCGCTTTGCTTGCCATACGCTGTACTTAAGCTTCGTTTTACGTAGATTCCAACATGTGCGTTGGATATGCATGTTTTAAAATCTTTATTGCGAGAAGTTTTTCTAGGATTGGAATTTGAGTATATCCTATGATATCAGAGTATGCTTTCTCTTCGTCTAGATTACCAAATACCTTGAGCAGAAGCAGCTTTAATACAAACATTCAAGACTTGGATGAAAAGAAATAACACAATTCAATTTCGCACAAATTGTGAAGCGCTGAGATTACAGCTGATGCAATAATATGCACAGGCTCGTTTGCTGTGTTTCATTTCACATCGGTTTGAAAAATCATTAGACAGCTTTAGAATACGTTTGTTACCTGACGTACGTTAAATGTAAGCGCCTGTGCGGGACGGTACGGTGCACATATTAGGCGCGCTAAGCCGCGCCCAGTTTCGTCAAGTTTCATTCTCTAAAACTTGGAGCAAATATTCGCAGATATGCGTGAAGCAGTTTCTTGCCGTAAAGACGAGAACGCCATGATGATAATGATAATGAGGCGGTGGCTTTGCACCTTGGAGGTTGCGTTACTCGGTGGTCATCAGAAGAAACAACCTATTTCGTATTTGTGTTTACCGTCTTACTTTTGAAATGTTATTGCTAACTTAAAGTTCTCTCACCTCGGTGCCGGGATAGGTAAGCTGGAAAGCGTTGCGTCCGCAAAACATTGCGAGCAGCCCGGCCGCTCTCTTCAGGTACAATACATTTCGCTTTGGTAGCGGGGAGGTAGTGGCTGAGATAGAAAGCCTTTGACTGGTGCTCTCTCGTACCTAAGATCTGATTCCCTGGGAGCACTATGCATTTTTCTTAGTTTATTTTTAAACTGCAAAATCCTTTGCCAATTCTGCGTGGAACAATGAAATGACCTGGGTAGTGAGCCTACAACAGCCACTGCTGTAACGTACGCCGCATAGTAATCCGCCTACCATATGCACTGCCCACCCTTTTTGCTTTTGGGCTTATGTTGTTTTGCTTCTATTTTTTTCAGTGATCGGTAATGTCACAAAAAAACTATGGCTATACAGCTATCCTGGACAGTGTGGGGTTATGTTATATCCCTGGCTTGGTAAGTGGGAAGCAAAATGAAGCATACTAAAATTCAACGAAATTCCGGTATATCATCGTAAGTTATTGAGCAATAATCTTTGGAAATTCGTATTTAGAAAGCTTAACTTTGCACATGTGTGCACTGCTGTAACGGTGCGCATCAAAAAGTTCATATCAATAACATCAGCAGCATGGTCGAACTCTTTTATTTGCAGAGCTTCGATTTGGTGATTAGGTCAACACTCAGTTGACACCAATAACTGTGTGCACCTAGCCTGTCGCCGAAGTTCATGAAAAGGACAGAAAGCTTGGCGAGTCGGTATTGATTCATGGGAAATAAGCAACGGCGCACTGAAAGTGATGACAAAGGAAAACGTCGACACAACACAAGCGCTGTTGTGTTTCCGTTTTCCTCCGTCTTTGTTTTCAGTACGCTGTTGTAACTAGCCAAGATGGTAATGACGTAGCTTAACTATGTCCAACTCATTGAGCCAGTGTTACCGCATGCGCCCCCGAACAGGCGGAGGCCGTCGCTTTGTTTCCACAATGGCCTATAGTGTTTGCGGTGCCCGTACGCTTTAATTACTTCGGGGAAACTGTTGCTATCGCCGCGGAAACTACTTTCATGAAGTTGCTGATGCGAGAACTAGTCTGGCGCGACAACAACAGGGCAACAGCACCTCCATATTTCGAAATTGTCCGTCGCAAAACCAGCGCTATTACGCACTGCCTAGCGAGCGTTGGAAACAGTTTATGGTAGTATTACATGCTCGCATTTCGCGTTAGCAAATTCGACGCTCGTCTTGATGAACATCTCCCCAGCAACTGACCTGACTAGGTATCGGCGTGCTGGAACGTGCAGAGCGCACGCATTCCTCAAAAGGACAATCTATGCGGAGAAAATAAATTTGTCCAGATGCACTGGGTGGTATCAAACGTTGACAGGGCGCGCGTTTGTTTACGGTATATCATTTCCTTGGCGTCTCCATCGGAAGGCCTCAGTATATTCTTGTAGGACAGTCAAATTGCCGTAGCGCCTACTAGCCAGCGCTGGCTTCCTGTAGAGCCAAAACAGCAATAACTCGACGAACGTGTTGACTGGGGAAAAACGTTTGCGGAGATTTCTGTATCTCTTTTATTGACTACAATATGCAAAGAATGCACGACGAAGATGCGTCCTTGCCGACTTTCAACACTTTTGCGACATTATTCGCCGAGCCAAATGATGAACAGTCTTCTTTGGCTATTATTATTCAATTTACAGTGATTAGTTCTATTACCCTTACCCATAGTTTGTGGGCAGTATCTTCAGCATCTGTCTTGCACAATGTTTTAGCCTCCGACATAGTGCAAACCTGCACTGGATATAGGTGATTTCCATTGACGTAATCGGATCTGCAACCTTCTGCTACCAGCATGCCGAGAAGCTCCGTAAGCAAGAAAAGCGGCAGCCTGGCAACTAGACGGGCGTGTCTTCCACCAAAGCACAAATTGATAACGGAGATAATTCGTTGAAAAATGGTCGCCGTTACAAATCAAAATAATTTACACTTGGTCATTCGTTGCAGTGACGTCATTGTGGCTGTCATGATCGGGCACTAGCAAGGGGACAATAAGCACCCGTGACGTCATGAGTGAGCTATCCATAGTACAAACCGAGGCCGACCGGGCTGGCAGGTGGTCTACGTAATAGCTGACGTGAGGTAATACGCAAAAACAAAGTTGTCCCCACGCGTCGTCTTCATTCCTTCGTTTTCATGCTTGCGCTATCATACCGGCGTCTTCACTCTATCGATCGCTATTGTTTCGTAGTTATTTTGTCCTCTTGATACCGTGGTCATCTTGCAGTCATTACATCAAAACCTTTGAAGATCCTCCGGCGCTGGCCGAAACCGAACCCTCATCTCACGGGTTCGTCAAGCACAGAAAGCAAGGTTCCTCAAGAATGTTCTTTGATATGACGCATTGATTGGCTTGGGGACAGAGCGCTTCCGCGCTGCTTGTCTTCGGTGTATTCCGAAAACAACACGCCCAACTATTCATCCTAACTTCGGTGTGTTCATCAATATAAAATTTGGTTGCGAGTTAGCGCTTGTCCTGCGCGTCGGTGTCTTTCTCTCGTCCCGTCGTGAAACTGCACTTCCAGTATTCATTCAAGAGCACAACAACCCGAAACTATCGTTGCGCCAGGAACGTGCACTGGCAGCGATTCAGCCATTCTCATTGCTCGGTGGCATCGGCACACCACGCACTTCCGACGCCGCACGCGTATTAGGTGGAGGCGCTGCTGGGTGTCCCAGCATGTCCTGAGGAAAGCACGAGAGAGGAGTCCGGCTGCATTACACACCTCACACATTACGTGTTTTCTGTGGTTGCAATACCATATGATGTTATATCACTTCACTGCTAATCGCATTAAAGTACGCCTAAAATAGTATTAAGTGAGATATGCAGCTTATTTGTCTAGAAGTCTATCATTGTTTTCCGCGTGGCAATATACAACTTTGTTGCTACCAAAATTCCCAGTGCCGCTCCTCAATTTGAATCATCCGTGCCAAAACGGAAGACATGATGTGATATCCACATCATCTCCTCTGTCGCTTCCTGTGCACCAGCCAGAGCACTCTCAACTTGCGTCGGTGGCGCTCCTCGAACCGCCTGCCTCGGCGAACGCCTCCTAAACAGCAGGCCTGGGCACTCTTCTTCATTGCGCCATGCTACTTGGACCAACATGTCCAGTGCCAAGCCCGGCGTGATGAAAGCGCTGGCGTCAAAATGACCGCGGCTTACTCGGAATGATCCCTATTAGATTCTGTGGAAGTCGGGCATGGCAGCACGACATAATGGGTCGATGTGGAGAGGCATTGTGCTTGTGGAGCACATGAGAAAATGAAAACGATACGTTATTCCAGCACCGGAGCTCAAACTCAATTGATCTTTTGCAGCGAAGCTGTTTATAGCTAGATTCTGGCGGATCTGGTCGCCGTGGACATAGACCAACTATTCTACAACTATACTATGCGTATGCTGGTCCCGAAGATAGCGGCGATGTCGGGCCTACCCATGGCGAATGTGAAGCAGGCGTCAAGCAATCCCCATACGGGGGCCGATCCCGAAGTTAGTGCAGTGCCGGCCGACCCGCGGTGGAGGTGATGCAGGCTTTAAGCACTCCCCTTAAGTGGAACAATACCGAAGCTAGTGCAATGCCGGGCCGATCCGCGGAGGAGGTGAAGCTGGCGTTAAGCACTCCCCATACGTGGGCTGCTCCCGAAGATAGTGCGATGCCGGGCCGACCCGCGATATAGTTGAAGCAGACGTTGCGCACTAGTTGTACGTTGGCTGAAGCTAAAGAATGTGCAATGCCGTGCCAACCAGCAGTGGAGGTGCAGTTCGCGAGTAAGGGGCCCACATTTACTGCTTCGCTGATCATCCTTCTTCACAGAGTGAAAGGGCACCGAATTTTTATTTCAGTTCCCAGCCAACGAAGCTACCGCGCCGCTCGAGACATAGCTTGTCCTCGTCTTCTTTCCTAGGGTGATCGCGTTGATGTCGCTGAGGCTATATAGCTCCCCGTCTATAGACCAGCATGATCTGCAAACGATATGAGCAGGTCCGCGAAACTCAGCGGAGTGATGTAGCGTGAGCACGGACCAGATAGGATACGGCTGGGGCTAAATTAAGGGATGTGACTGGCCTCAGCCGGTCAAGTGCGATGGTGCCAGATTTGCCAGGAACGTCCAAGATGTATGTGGTCTCGCGTCTCTTTAGTCACCCGATTTCTTAAGCACCACGTAAAGTGGAGCTGCTCGGTTACATGTGGACGGCTGAATAATGCCGAATTGGGTCCAACATGTTCTCGAACTCTGCACGGGGAACTTTGAGCTTGCCCGGAGCAAGTCGACGTGACTGGAAGAATGCAGGAGGTCCGGAAGTGATAATGTGGTGTCGCATGTCGTGGTAGACGGGCTTTTTTCCAGTTGGGCGATGCAGAATGTTCGGAAAATTCTCGTAACGAAACAGGAAAGGGTCCACAGGAAACCGTAGCGCAAGGGAACGCTAAATATGTGGTTTTCAGTGCAGCAATGCTTTGCACAGAGAGATAGGTTGTCGAATCCAGGAGAGGTAGTGGTTTGACGTCTAGAATGAGGTCATGGTCGGTGAGGAAATGAGCACCGATAATGGCATAACTGATGTGGGCTGCCATGCACAACCATCGGAAAGCTCTTCGCAGGCCCAGGTTAAGTGTGAGCGAGCGTGGTCGAAATACCGGAATTCGAGTTCCATTCATGGCTTGCAAGTATAAAAGGGAGCGTAGCAAATAGAATGGTGACCTGTGCACCCGTGTAGGTCAGAGGGCGTTGCCTTACCGATGACGTAGAAGAGGCGACATGGGCTGCGGCCGTAACCACTCATCGCCGTTAGCAATCAGCCGGACGGCTTCCCAGCCTAGTGCAAAGAAGGCGGTGGCGTATTTGCACACCAAAATGACGGTGATATTATCAGATGGTTGACTGAACTGCTGCACTGTAGCGGTGACACTCGCTGGACGGACCGCGTTGACGAAATGGAGATCGGCGATGACGCCGGGGACGAGCAGAAACGCTCCTACAAGTGGTCGCAACCAGAAGCCCATCCTGTCTGTCGCACAGCTCAGCGAAGGCGAATGTTGTCGACGCTATCTCTGGCCGGTTTGGAAGCGAAGAACGCGCAGTGTGCGACGCTGATGCCAACATCATAGCTGCAGCCATCGGAAGTTTATTGGAAACTGCAATCCCTTTGCCGGCCAATGCAGCGGGATCTGACACATCTTGGGCTGAATCACTGGCCAGCACCATCTGGACTTGGGCGGGCAAGCACTGAAGAAATTGTTCATGTACGAGGGCGTTGTTCATGGAGGAAGCGCGTAGGCCGAGAAGGTTCAGCATTCAGCGCAGTAACTGGTTTGGGCGTTGATTGGCCAGCTGCTCGAATGAGAGTAGCTGTTGCATTCGTGAGCGCTCAGGCGTAGCTGCCTGATCTAGTATGGCGGCCTTGCTTGCATCATGAGGCGACGCTGGGAGGGTGTGCATGAATGAAAGGAGCAGGTCGTAAATCTCGTCCATGACGGCCGCTGGAGGCACGTCGACCACAAGCAAGTAATTGCGGCTCAGTGACGCTATCCGCAAGAGTTCAAAATGGGCCTCTGCTGCTAAAATTCTGGCAGGCGGATGGCACTCGAGACAACCACAGCTGTTGAAGCGAACTCAGCGGCTTCCGGGCTGATCGAGGTGTGATCGCGTTCGTTGTCGGTGATGGACATGGCTCAACTTTGTTTTTGTCTGGTGCGTTATTACCAGGCACAAGTTTCGTTCCCCAATTGTGGAGCACATGAGAGAGAGAAAACGAGACGTTATTCCAGCAGCGGAGCTCAAACTCAACTTATCTCTTATTTATTCAGTTCCCAGATAACTAAGCTCCCGCGCCGCTCGTGGCATTGCCTGAAATCATCTTCTTTCCTAAGGTGATTACGTCGATGTCACCCGCCGTGGTTGCTCAGTGGCTATGGTGTTAGGCTGCTGAGCACGAGGTCGCGGGATCAAATCCCGGCTACGGCGGCCGCATTTCGATGGGGGCGAAATGCGCAAACACCCGTGTACTTAGATTTAGGCGCACGTTAAAGAACCCCAGGTGGTCAAAATTTCCGGAGTCCCCCACTACGGCGTGCCTCATAATCAGAAAGTGGTTTTGGCACATAAAACCCTATAATTCAATACGTCGATGTCGCTGGCACTACATGCTATCTAGGAGGCGTTGCCTCGGCCTCGACCTCCTTGCACGGGTACCCTGTTCTATGCGTGTGAGCGTAAACAGCCCTTTTGTCTCGGCTTCCGATTTCACAGTTGCCACTGCTGGCTGTTAGATGTTTCGTTTGTTAGCAGACTAAAGTTGTCTTAATGCTTGATCCGGTTTTTCGCGCGCGTATATGAGAACAATATCGCATGGTAGACATCAATCAGCATGGCTGAGAGGTAGAGTTGGTACGTTTGGTACGTGAGAGTTGGTACATATGGTCGAGGCCTGGTGCATCACCACCCGAATCGACAGGAAGCAAGTGGTAAAGTGCTCACAGGTTGTGGTGTTCTCTCTTGCGATCGCCAAAAAATATTTGCGACAACCTTGGCAAGTAATTTCGGAAGTTGGTAAGCGGACAATAGCCGCCGCGCAGAGCAACTATATGCTGTAAATAGAAAAGTGCGATCTTGGCCGATATAGGGTTGTTCAGTTGAACAGTTTGGTCACCTGCTCCCAGAAACCTGACCATGTCACCTCTAAATACGAGTATGTAAATTTCAATATTCAACAGTCGTGGGCCAATACTTGGCGAACGGCAGAAGCTGTCAGGATAGCACTGTGGGGATAAGTCTCTACTGCACTCTCAGCATATTCCAGAATGACGACAATACAGGGAATCTCAGCAAGCATGATTATATGTGATCGTTATATTCCGCAGGAGTCAGAAATTTCGCTCCCAGCTCACTGTTGGCTATGTGCCGTTCGAAAGTCACGCTAAGGTTCGAGTCGTCGGTGTTTCTGGGAGACGGGCGTTGAAAAATAGCTGAAAAGCTTATAATTTGTTGACAGTAGATTTGCAAGCAGCAGCCTGGCTTCCTGTAGAATTTTCCCATTCTGTGCATTTCAAGCTGACCACTTCGTATTGAGGCATTTCATCAGTGTAGCTCCTCTGGGGCTCGTAGACAACCGTCTGGTATCCGCGCCGTTCACGAAAGATGCCTTGTCTGATTAAAAGAAGAGGTCTGATTAAAACAGAAAAATGAAACTATTGCTACGAACTCCACTTAAAATGTCACTCATTGAGACCAAATGTAAGTTTGGTGTAGCATTTAGTTCTCTCGGCACAATGAGAAACAACCTAAAATGGCCACATAGCCTAAATGGCCATATATATGGCTCTCGAGCATTTCATAACAAAATTTTCATAAAGGCTCTATTTTACCTGCATGCATTTTACCCACACATGCATCTTCGCACTAAGATTTGCCGTGATGTTTTCTCATATTTGCGAAATTTGATTGTCGTCGCACTTGTACGTATGACTCGACAGAAGGCTATAGAATGTGCCGCATGTAATAGTAACACCCAACGCTCCGGAGCACTTGGGTACGTTCTTATTGCAAAAACGACAAATAATTCACACGCACTTGTAACATTTATTACGCATTACCCGTATAGTGCACCTCATTTCCACCAGTAACAAACAAGGTGCTTTGTCAGTCTCACCGAGGACACCAAAGAAACCAAGTAGCAACCTCGTATGACGCCTTTCCTCCGGGATAAAACGAGCGTTAAGTAATCGTACGAAAATATTTCACTTCAGGTACGAATGCAAAAATTTCTGCGCCCATTACACTTAACATACGGATGTATTCCTAGGCGAGGCGAACATACTTTGTCGCGAATAATGCGTTTCGGTAGAATACTTACACAAGTTTGCTATTTTGACCATTTTATTACGACCTTAAGGGCACGTATTCACATGGCAAATAGGGATGCAGTATGATTTCAATGCGCCGCAATATTTCAAGGAATCTTAAAAATCGTACATAATCCCAGTTATTCATAATAGAATTTCAACGCTAAATTCATGCAATATAGAGTTCTGGAGGACCCAAAACGTTGGGCTCGCAAGACATTGGGGCCCCAAGCTGCGTTGTATTGGTTGCTCTTAGATTGGGAGGATCATCAGAGCTTTAGGATTGGGACAAGAGCAGCGTTGGGCTCCACGATTGGGACGCCGCAGGGGTCAATATTTTGAGCCACGATATTGCGGGAGGGGGGGAGTCAAAGAACTCCGACCTGAGCTCAGCTAACGTCTTCTTAAGTTGCGCGGCGCCTCTAGCCTCTAAAAATGCTTACAGTCACCCGGAAAGCAGAAAGTGTGCCCTAGAACCACCTTTTGCGTGACGATGTAAGTGGAATTGATATTGAAGATTCATTCTACGGTGCCCAGAACGGAGGTAGCACCGCGTGGTCGGCGGCAGTATACGCCTCGCTAAGGACGGCTTAACGTCGGATACATCGAAGAGGACGTTTTTCGGAGAATGTTACGCTTTGAGAAGCAACACTGACCAGTTGCCGTCTGCTCTCTGAATTCCTGAAACGAGAGAGCATTCAGGGTGTAGACGTCCTGGAAAAGAACCTCTCCTGATGGGCCTGCATCGGCTTGAATACCCTAATAGATGGTGCGATTTGGAGGAACCTTTAGGACGCCATCCTTCCGTGATGTAGAGCATTGTAGCCTCTGTTTTCGGCCACACTGAAAGCACATTCGGTAACCTGCTGTCTTTAACGAACCATCGGTGGCTGCGTCTTGCGTATTTCGCTAAGTATTCCCAGTTACGTACACACTGTTGCATTCCCGTTGAAAGCTCGTTGTTGCGTCTGAGTGGCAGAAGTGTTAATAATGAAGGTAACTTTGAGTAAGGGGTTATGTAGTCCATAAATTTCTCCGTGAAACTCATTAATGTACCTGCTGGTATTGCTGCTGCAAAAATAGCATCCTAGATTTTCAATTTCAGGCCGTACATGAACGCTTTGCGCCATTCGCGAACTGCCGTGGTTTCGTCGATGACACTGCGCGATGCATCTGCCGACAAACGTACAAGAAGTGGCCGTACTTCGCTGGGAACAAATAACAGCGCGTTGCGAAATATCTCCACGACAAAATGCGCGGCCATGTCCAAACGGAACATCGCGGTGGATGCAGATACGGCACGTTTGGCTAATGAAGCACATGCCACGACGTACCGCTCCCGTTTATGTCGTGATCAGCGATTATGAAAACTTCGTCCCGCATTTCGTTACGAAGCTTCTCCGTTCGACGTAATCGCGATTCTAGAGCGTTAGGTTTCGTTATTGCCTAAATTGAGTGTTGAAATTGGCTGACGGGGTGTCCTAAAATAGGTGCGATTTTCTATATTTCCAAATTTTCTATATGAGCAACTGCCGCAATGTTCAAATACAAAATACATTTTCCGGACGCTTTCAATAAGTATTCTGCTACGATCGTTCTTGGCACAAAATGCGTACGTCTCTCCTTACAACTAAGTTGCAAGAAATCGCCATTTTCGCTGCGCTCATGGGCCCATTATCTTGAAAAATCTTCAGGTATCAGCACTTTATTCGAATTACAGGTGATAATACAGACAGAACAAAAGACCTCGAATGTGACAGGGATTTTGAAGCTGATAAGTTGAGTGAAGATTACTGTTGCCACTTACAGCAAATTAAATGATAATCGTTATTTCTTTGTTCTACACAGGTAGAATGGAGTGCGAGATCCATGTGCGAGAAAAAGGAATTCCAGAAAAATATATAGGTCGCATAGACTATACCTGCGAATGGCTGTTTTGGCATCTCTGCGGAACAGACGCCGCTATGTACCGACTTTACTCTTCAAATTGTTCATCTTTATGATTTTGTAATTTATTGGGTGCCTTTGTTCTTATATCATTTTTCAGAAAGACATAAAAAAATGTTTTTCCTACAGATTTGATATATAAACATTTGAAAGCTATGGCCTGCTGTGATCCTGAACCCGTTATCGCGAAATGTGAAATGCGCATGCGCAATCCCTCTTCTAGCGGCGTCTGCTACAATAGCAGGGCGTCCTGCCCACTGCGCTTGCGCTAAATCTGCCCGGTTTAAGCTCTGCTTCGACGCGGGCGCGCTAATCGAGGTCCTCACGTCTGTCGCCAGAGGAAATGTTGTAAAACACCGCAATAATTTGTGCAAATAAGAAATAGGTTCACAGAAAGGTGTAGGTTTGAAGTAAGTAACAGTTATTGAAAAGGAATGTCACTGGCTGCAGCTAAATTCCGTGTTCTGCACCGGAAACTGGAACCGGTTACTGTCTGACGTTAAAAAAAATTAAACAAAATACAGTGCCGTCAAAATTGCGTTTCGTTTGAGAAGAGCGCGCGTGATTGAGCCACTGCATGGATCGGAAGCAGTCGTTACGAGTAGTTTTGCACACGCACTCGGACAGTGGAAAGCGTTGAGTAATTGTGCGAGCCAACGCGCATGACGTTTGCTAGGTGCTATCCACTTGCGACATCAATGTAGTCGTATCACGTCTTTCGATCACTGCAGCGATTTAGTACTGGCCACTGTTTCTATATATATATACACACAAAAGCCAATATAGGCTGCTCGACACTATCTCGCGCGTTTTGATAGCGACGTACATCAGAACTGACTCGTCGTTCCACAACAACCATTTCCTGAGTGATCGCCAGATATATGCCGAATAACTTCCTGTCATTCAATAAGAATGTCTCTCTTTCATGCAGCCTACCAATTCGCGCTGTTTCGGTTTAGACAAAACAATTTATCATTCGAGGCGCACTTGCCAAGTTTGCCTCCAATTAAAACTGCCTGCGATGCCTATAGTGCAGCTCTTATCTCACTCAACATACACAGCTCTATATACGTGCATCCGCTGCAATGCTTTCCGTTGTATCAGCAATTTCAATGTCATGGCCGATCATGTAAGCAAAAGTAGCTGTTTACTATTTACAATATCCAGAATTGATCAAACGTGAAGTTGTCACCGGCATTCTGAGTGGTTGGAAGGCATAATTTCTTTGAAAAATGGCCGCCAGAGGAGCAGCGTGAACTCGAGCGGCTTTATAGACTAGGAAAACTGCCTTAAAATATTTAGACTTGAGGGGGAGCTTCGTTAACAAACTATAACACGGCAATCAGCACTCGTATACGACGAGAGAAATTATTGAGACATGGAAAATTCCCTTGAAATAAATCTGGTTTGCGAGACAAATGCTTGTATGTATTGAATCTCTTAAAAGATGAGGGGGGAAATATGCGCTCACCGAGAGGGCATCGTCAGCACGAGACCACCACCAGGCACCTTACTGAGATGTAGAGAGCTTCGCGGCCGGAACGAAGTCTCCCCTCTCCGCCGGCCCAGGGTGGAAAACGCGCTTTCCGATCGCTCAAGGTTGCGCGGACATTCTAGCGTCTAGGAAAAAGCTTAAACAGGTGCGGGGGCGGCACGCATAGCGTGGGAAGCTAGCCGCCGGAATAGCTATCTCAAGTACTGCTGCTGGCGAGGGCGAAATACCTTCGTGTAATTATAATAACCCTAATAGGACTTCTTTCAATGAAAAAAAAAGAGAAGAAAAAGAAAAGGGAAACGGCTCAGGAGGCTATACTACGAGAGCTATGACTGATACTTTTCTATATATATGTATTCATCTCATCTATGGGATCGCATGCGCGCGCTGTTGGTTTTAAAGCGCAACCGTGGTAGGGAAACGGAAGGCGATATAAGCATGCGTGTCCATGATACGCACACGACAAACTGCCTTACAATATTTAGAATTGATATATATATACACACACAAAAGCCAATATAGGCTGCTCGACACTATCTCGCGCGTTTTTATAGCGACGTACATCAGAACTGACTCGTCGTTCCACAACAACCATTTCCTGAGTGATCGCCAGATATATGCCGAATAACTTCCTGTCATTCAATAAGAATGTCTCTCTTTCATGCAGCCTACCAATTCGCGCTGTTTCGGTTTAGACAAAACAATTTATCATTCGAGGCGCCAGATCACTCAGGAAATAGTCACTCAGGAAAATCGACTGCCACGGACATCATCAGTCCCTTTCCACATAAGTATGAGGCTCGGAGCAGGAGCTTTGGCGCTTGAAAGTAACCGTTGGCTTGACGAACCAACCGACTGAGCTACCTTTCCGGGCAACATTGAAGGATCACGAGTTCAAATCACATGTTATGTTCCTTCTTTTTCCCTTTTTTTCTTTTCTTTTTTTTCTTTCTTTCAATGTATTTTCCTTCCTTTTATCACTGTACGGAAACCCTCCTAAAAAAAATTATATATCCTCAATTATATGTGGCCACACATGTGCAGGTCGTAAATACCAGGTTCTCTAGCCGAGTGCCATCCATGCGGTATAACCGAGCTCAGATTGGTCCACCTTGACTGATCAAATAGGGCACCACTGTAGGTTAAATGAGGCGTACAACTCCTGCGGGACCCGCCGTGGTTGCTCAGTGGTTTTGGTGTTAGACTGCTGAGCACGAGGTCGCGGGATCGGACCCCGGCCACGGCGGCCGCATTTCGATGGGGGCGAAATGCGAAAACACCCGTGTACTTAAAATTAGGTGCACGTTAAAGAACCCCAGGTGGTCGAAATTTTCGGAGTCCTCCACTACGGCGTGCATAATCAGAAAGTGGTTTTTGTCACGCAAAACACCATAATTCAATTTTTAATTTAACTCCTGCGGGGACGGTAGAGTATCCGTCTCCAGTGCAAGAGGACCGTGATTCAAATCCCGGTGCCGCGCAATTCTCCTCCGGAAAATAAAAAAAAACCGTGTGTTGAGAAAATTGCACAAACAGGCCTGGAGTGCGGCCTGATCCCGGTGACCAGAACCGGTAACGCACTCTCTCACCAGAGCAGGATTGGCCACCCTGGTGCAGTACTTGGCCACAACCTCCTATATGAATACAACAATCAAACCCCGGCCCTCAGTCCCCAGCAGCCGCGAAGCAACTGACCACGGCGGCGGTCAGATCTGTGACGCTGCTGAGGGTGCTAAGAATACCTGGCTCCGGACAGGCCGCCATTGGAATCTGAACCTGGCAACGTTTAACGTTAGAACGCTATCTAGTGAGGCTAGTCTAGCAGTGTTATTGGAGGAATTAGAGGGTAGTAAATGGGATAAAATAGGGCTCAGTGAGGTTAGGAGGACAAAAGAAGCATATACAGTGCTAAAAAGCGGGCACGTACTGTGTTACCGGGGCTTAGCGGAGAGACGAGAACTAGGAGTCGGATTCCTGATTAATAAGGAAATAGCTGGTAACATACAGGAATTCTATAGCATTAACGAGAGGGTGGCAGGTCTTGTTGTGAAACTTAGTAAGAGGTACAAATTGAAGGTGGTACAAGTCTATGTCCCTACATGCAGTCATGATGACCAGGCAGTCGAAAGCTTTTATGAAGACGTGGAATCGGCGATGGGTAAAGTCAAAACAAAATACACTATACTGATGGGCGACTTTAATGCCAGGGTAGGCAAGAAGCAGGCTGGAGACAAGTCAGTGGGGGAATATGGCATAGGCTCTAGGAATAGCAGAGGAGAATTATTAGTTGAGTTTGCAGAACAGAATAATATGCGGATAATGAACACCTTTTTCCGCAAGCGGGTTAGTCGAAAGTGGACGTGGAGGAGCCCGAATGGTGAGGCTAGAAATGAAATCGACTTCATACTCTACGCGAACCCTGGCATCATACAAGATGTAGACGTGCTCGGCAAGGTACGCTGCAGTGACCATAGGATGGTAAGAACTCAAATTAGCCTTGACTTGAGGAGGGAACGGAAGAAACTGGTACACAAGAAGCCAATCAATGAGTTAGCGGTAAGAGGGAAGCTAGAGGAATTCCAGATCAAGCTACAGAACAGGTATTCGGCTTTAACTCAGGAAGAGGACCTTAGTGTTGAAGCAATGAACGACAATCTCATGGGCACCATTAAGGAGTGCGCAATAGAAGTCGGTGGTAACTCCGTTAGACAGGAAACCAGTAAGCTATCGCAGGAGACGAAAGATCTGATCAAGAAACGCCAATGTATGAAAGCCTCTTACCCTACAGCTAGAATAGAACTGGCAGAACTTTCTAAGTTAATCAACCAGCGTAAGACAGTGGACATCAGGAACTATAATATGGATAGAATTGAACAGGCTCTCAGGCACGGAGGAAGCCTAAAAACAGTGAAGAAGAAACTAGGAATAGGCAAGAATCAGATGTGTGCGTTAAGGGACAAAGCCGGCAATATCGTTACTAATAGGATGAGATAGTTCAAGTGGCTGAGGAGTTCTATAGAGATTTATACAGTACCAGTGGCACCCACGACGATAGTGGAAGAGAGAATAGCCTAGAGGAATTCGAAATCCCACAGGTAACGCCAGAAGAAGTAAAGAAAGCCTTAGGAGCTATGCAAAGGGGGAAGGCAGCTGGGGAGGATCAGGTAACAGCAGATTTGTTGAAGGATGGTGGTCAGATTGTTCTAGAGAAACTGGCCACCCTGTATACGCAATGCCTCATAACCTCGAGCGTACCGGAATCTTGGAAGAACGCTAACATAATCCTAATCCATAAGAAAGGGGACGCCAAAGACTTGAAAAATTATAGACCGATCAGCTTACTGTCCGTTGCCTACAAAGTATTTACTAAGGTAATCGCAAATAGAATCAGGAACACCTTAGACTTCTGTCAACCAAAGGACCAGGCAGGATTCCGTAAAGGCTACTCAACAATAGACCATATTCACATTATCAATCAAGTGATAGAGAAATGTGCAGAATATAACCAACCCTTATATATAGCTTTCATTGATTACGAGAAAGCGTTTGATTCAGTCGAAACCTCAGCACTCATGGAGGCATTCCGGAATCAGGGTGTAGATGAGCCATAAGTAAAGATACTGGAAGATATCTATAGCGGCTCCACAGCCACCGTAGTCCTCCACAAAGAAAGCAACAAAATCCCTATAAAGAAAGGCGTCAGACAGGGAGATACGATATCTCCAATGCTATTCACAGCATGTTTACAGGAGGTATTCAGAGGCCTGGAGTGGGAAGAATTAGGGATAAAAATTGATGGAGAATACCTTAGCAACTTGCGATTCGCTGATGATATTGCCTTGCTTAGTAACTCAGGAGACCAATTGCAATGCATGCTCACTGACCTGGAGAGGCAAAGCAGAAGGGTGGGTCTGAAAATTAATCTGCAGAAAACTAAAGTATTGTTTAACAGGCTCGGAAGAGAACAGCAGTTTACGATAGGTAGCGAAGCACTGGAAGGGGTAAGGGAATACATCTACTTAGGGCAGGTAGTGACCACGGATCCGGATCATGAGACTGAAATAACCAGAAGAATAAGAATGGGCTGGGGTGCGTTTGGCAGGCATTCTCAAATCATGAACAGCAGGTTGCCACTATCCCTCAAAAGGAAAGTGTATAACAGCTGTGTGTTACCAGTACTCACATATGGGGCAGAAACCTGGAGGCTTACGAAAAGGGTTCTGCTGAAATTGAGGACGACGCAACGAGCTATGGAAAGAAGAATGATGGGTGTGACGTTAAGGGATAAGAAAAGAGCAGATTGGGTGAGGCAACAAACGCGGGTGAACGACATCTTAGTTGAAATCAAGAAAAAGAAATGGGCATGGGTCGGACATGTAATGAGGAGGGAAGATAACCGATGGTCACTAAGGGTTACGGACTGGATTCCAAGGGAAGGGATGCGTAGCAGGGGGCGGCAGAAAGTTAGGTGGGCGGATGACATTAAGACGTTTGCAGGGACAACATGGCCACAATTAGTACATGACCGGGGTAGTTGGAGAAGTATAGGAGAGGCCTTTGCCCTGCAGTGGGCGTAACTAGGCTGATGATGATGATGACTGTTTCTAAGAGCAGGCCCGTTTATTTCTAAACTGCTTCATTCGACTTGAGAGAATTCATGGCCAGACAGAAATTGGAGCCGATTTTCACGACACAGTAAGTTGTGACAGCAGCGAACACCTCGACTGGGGTAAGCGAAGCAACCGAAAGCCGGCATGTTGGCTCCGTGGCAGGTAAATGCAGTGTTAGGAATTCGTCCATGTCGGCGTTAGTATTCAACTAATCGCAGGACGGCTTGCAAGTGCAATCAATTTTAATAATGCATTGAGCGGTTCTCTGCCTTCGGCTTCTCAGCGCAAGGACAACGAAGGCGCGATAAAGTTGTATAAAGATCAGGCATGGGCAGTTCGAGTGGTGAGGTGGACAGGTAGCAATTGTCGCAGGAGGAGTGCTTGCGCATGAGCAGTTGCTTTTTTGTGGTAGCGGATCTCACATCTAGATATGCTTTAACTCTTTGTAAAACAGGACATATGCGATAAAAGAAATAAGACTAGCAAATAAAGTGATGTGAAACGAAAATAAACTTCTGGCTATCACACATCATTTATTTGATGCGCTTCTGTCTGCGTCGTACGTTCTTTCTCTAGCGCGTTTCAGTGATAACTTTTCAGTGCAATAATTTACAATCTGTCAAAGGAGCCAACGATTCTATATATCGTACCTTACTATGAAAAAGAAAGTAGACCTGTGTGGCCTTGGAGAGGCTTAGCTATGTTCCCAGCGAAGCTGTTTCTTTCGAGCAGTTGTATTAGGAACTTTAATTCCATTCAATTAGACCAGACGCTTTACAACTGTGCCCGCATATGACTTACCAGTGCGAAGCAATGCCCATGTTTACTGATTTCAGGAACTTGATTAACCATTTTGTTTAGCAGAGGTGGTACTTCACCCACGCACGTTAATATTCGGAAGCACTATAGCAGCTGTAACCTTCCCCCTACTTTCAGCAAATTCGTTCTCGGTGGAAATATAGTTCTCACAGGAAGGACGCTAACTTATACACCACTCAAAAAACAGTTTTAATGTTCCCGACAGTTTTCATGCGTAGTGTGCTGCAAAGGCTGCAATTTGTCCAGAGACTTTAAATTTTGCCGAGACATCACCCATTGGTTGCACCAGGTTTCCTCGCGAAATGAACAAGATCCCTAATTTGGTTCTCCGAGCGCATTGTGGGTTCGTCTTATTGCTACTTAGAAAGCTCAAATTTACGACAAACGTTAGTCTTCTGTGGCGATTTACCCTTAGCAAGACCCTGGCTTTTACTAAATGAAAACTTGGTAAATAAGAACTCGGAAGAATCCCTAATAACGATTGTACAGCACCCTCAAGGCCTCATTTGGGAACGTTTTGTGCAAAAGCTAAAACTGCATGACGCTCATAAATGTTTCGACACGCATCCCTTCTAGAATGCTCCCTGTTTCCACTAATTGTCTACCTTGTGGCGTTTAGCTTTTCTTCAGGAAAATGAACAAATTTTCTGCGCGGTTCGTAAAATGCGCTTTTAAAGCACTAGAATGCGTCTAAAGGTAATTTTACTCAAGGGCTGCAAGGCGCCAAGGCCACCTTTGAAACTGTCCGTACATGTCGCGCATGGCATTTCCCCAAATTTGGCCCCAAATACATCAATCCATTGCTACCTTATGTTTTTCAAGAATATGGGGGAAACACTGTAAGCGTTAGATAACGATTTTTAACACACAAGACTTGTCCGATAATGCGCAAGTCTTATTTCCGGTCACTGAACTTGCACTCAAGAAACGAACGATTGATTGAGTTGCCGATTTACGCAAACTGCAGTTAATTGTATAAAGGATGATGCAATCTGTGGTAACTATTGCAATGACCTGTTGTAATTATCTTATTGTTTAACCTAATGAGTGAGAATTAACCTTATTGGGGAAATTTAAGGACTACTGCAAGAAAATTTCACATGGGCTAAATTGACTAAAAGGTATTACACAAACTATCAATGTAATTTTGGCAAAGTCGCAGGCTGATAATTGTCTTCTGTTTTTATTAGAAGCCCTAACGGAGCGTCTAAACCGACGTTGCGTGCACACGGAGATGAGGGGTAGCGATGCGGATATGGCGAAAGTCTCCGAACTGCACACGACTGTTGATCTCGCAGATGCTCCTAGGCGCCCAGGCGCATCGATCGCTCAACATGTGCAAGTTGATGGGCGTCTTTCTCGGCGTACGTTCTCGTTGGGCACGTAATTTTAGAGCGCAGCTCTTTGGCGTCCGTTCCTGGGTTTCGCGTCGTCGTCGGCGTTGTCGTCGGCCTCGTAACCAGCTCCGCCCCCCTTTCATCCCCCCAGCGCTAGCAGCGACCGACTGATACCGCTGGATGCCGCTGACGCCGCTAGAGAGTCAAGATAACGTGACTGCATAGAACACCGTCGCCGCTATGCAGAAAGAGGAGGAAAGGGTCCCCCCCCCTGTTCTTGTGTGGCGGAAAGGGTGCTCTTCAGTTGCCGACGCGCCGGTTATTTCACGTAGGCCCCGGCACGTCGACGAATACGTGACCACCTTCCCACGGCTAGACCTGGTTCTTAGCGCTGCGGAAGCGAGGGTATCACATTGTTTGTATCGGCATCGGCGGCGTTGTCCCTGAAACCAACTCCGCAGCTGGGGTTGACTCACTATCAGCGTCAGCGGCATCAGTCAGTCGCTGCTATCTCTTCCCTCCTCCCTTTATCGTGTTGTCCGCTTGCTGCGCGCGCTTCTGCCCCCATCGTTTGCCGCTGGGTGTACACGCCGCCCCCCTCCCCCTCTTCCTGCGAGTCTCCGGTTGTCAAAGCGCCGGCTCGAACTTAATTCCTTTCTTCGCTCCTCCTCCAATGCAACCCCTGTGCGGTGGCAATCAGAGAGCCAGATCGGTGGCGGCGGATCTGTATATGTGCACCGCCCGAGCCGAAATTGCCGCTGCCGTTCGCCCTGTGCGGTGGCAATCAGAGAGCCAGATCGGTGGCGGCGGATCTGTATATGTGCACCGCCCGAGCCGAAATTGCCGCTGCCGTTCGCCACTGCGAAATTATCTGCCAGTTCTTTCTGAGCCATGAGCGAGACGACCGATGGAAGTCCTCCGTCTGCTGCTGCTGCTGCTGCTGCTAAACGAGCTGCCAGAGCAGAGGCCCAGCGCCGTCGCCGTCAGAATCCAGAGGTGCGTGCCGCCGAAGCAGAAGCTTACCTAGTGGAGTCTTTGTTAAAGGAATACGTGTGAAAAATAAAAAAAAATTCTGTGATAGCGCATACATGTGTTGCTCGATTTCTTTGCCTCAATCTATCGAAAAGGTGAAACAGCTTATTTGCTGCGCTCAAATTTCGCATTAGGAAGTAACGTAATCGTCGGTAATTTTTTTTGCTGTTGCAATAATGCTGACGCATTGCTTCGCCGTCGAGAGATCAAAAAAGTTAATCAACTTATTTCCACTAGGCTTCCTTACTCTTCATTAGTCTTAAGGAGTCTTATTTAACCTTGACAAATTGTATCGTAATGAATGTTATTAGTATTTAATTATCCTTACTTATTCCTAATACTTCTCCAATATTCGCTATATGTAGTTTTATCTATACATCTCAGTAGCAACAGGTAGCACGTAGTCACAAGACATCCACTAAATACCCCCATCGAACCCCACATATATTTATGAAGCGCACCGTATCAGGTGTTACAGACGCACAGACAGATTTCCGAGGGAAGTAGCTCTAGGATGCTGACGCATTAAACAAAAACACAGGTAGTAAGACAATTGCAAAGCAGTGACAAAGTAAAGTTCCAAAGTTGGTTAGCGCACGTGGAATGGCCGGAGACGCACCGCCAGGACGATAAGATGCGCGCGGCGACGTTGCGATTGTGTGATGCCGTCCGGCACGACCTCACAGTCCAGTGTGTCACTATGTCGGAGGATTCTGTATGACCCGGAATAACGTCGAAGTACCTTTTCATTTAGGCCACGTTGGCGCATGCGAGTGCTAACCCAAATTCGACCGCCGGGCTGGTGTGCCACGTAGTGTCATCGAAGCTTCTAATGTCGGCTGTCTCTCCTTTGCTAATTCTTAATGTGAATGCTGGCGAGCTGCAGGGCTTCTTCGGCGCGCTAAAGATAGGCGGCGACGTCCACGCTGTCTCTGTGAGGGACATGTGGTACCACCATGGCGTCGATCGTCATCCCTGGGTTCCTTCTGTGGATCACTTTGAACGGCAGAATCTGCGTTGTTTCTTGCACACCCGTGTACTGAGTAAAGGTTACGTACGGAAGGACCGCATCCAAGTAAAGTAATTGTGTTCGACATGGACGTACATCGATAACATGTCGGCGAGAGTATTATTCAGGCGCTCTGTAAGGCCATTCGTCCATGGGCAGTGGGCTGTTGTCCTGAGGTGACTGTGTGGCTCTCCGGCTGTACGAATGGCTTCGGTAAGCTCCGCCGTTAAAGCAGTTCCTCTGTCAGTGATGACTTCTTGAGCACCATGTCGCAGTATCATGTTCTGAACAATGAATCTTCATAGAATGTTCGTAGCAGGATTTTTTAGACGGTGCCTCCGGGTATGGCTTTCGTTTCTGCGTAACGGATAACATAGCCGGCAGCCATGACGGTCCACTTATTCCCGGATGTTGACGTAAGAGATGACCACAAGTCATTCAGATCTATTTAATGGACTGCAAGGGGCTAGACTGGCCGCAAAAAGCACACTGGCTTTGTTGGCGGTGTCTTCTATTGCTGGTAGCCTTGGCTTCTCATGAAATAGAGGGCAACGTCGGTGGTGAGGCGTGGTCAGTAATACTTCTCTTGTGTGCTTGATAGCATGCGGAAGAATCCGAGGTGCCCAGTGGTTGAACTGTCATGTAGGGCAGGCCGAACCTCTGGATGCAGTACTGAGGGCACAGCAAGAAGGTAGTTTGTGCGGATGGCGAGATTTTTTTTATTTATGAGGAAGTCCTTTTGCAAGGAAAACGAAGACAATCCTCACCTAAATACCTTAGTGAGAGCATTAGTGTCGCGTTCCAAGTACTCAACGAGGTTCTTTATTTCTGTGTCGGCTTGTTGAGGTGCAGCGAAGCCTCCTACGTTTATTGCTCCCAAGAAGGAATCGCCATCCTCATCATCTTGCGGCGGCGGGTCAATGTGGAGCACGATAGGCAGTCGGCATAAGAGTGAGTCCGTGTGGACTTGTAGGCGATGGTGATGTAGAATTCCTGGAGTGTGCCACTCCATCGTGCGAGGCGTCCTGAAGGATCCTATAAACGTGCTAGCGAAAACAAGGTATGATGGTCGCGTACGACCTCAAAGGGCTTACCGTATATATTGGAAAGGGCGGAATTTCATGGTATCCCCAATTATCGTAAGACGTTCCTATTCCATCGTACAATAACTGGATTACGCTTTGGACAGCGACCAGCTAACGTAAAGAATGAGCCTTTCAATTCCGTCTTTCCCTTGGACAAGGAAAACGCTGAGGTCTAAGCCGAGGCCAAGGCTACTTGCTTGAGTGTGAATTTCCATGTCCGTGCCTTCACTGAAGTGGAAGAGCACTGCTTTTTACTGTAGGTATCGCTTGAGCTCTTGAAATATTTAGACATTTAGCCTTCCCCACTTCAATACGACTCGTCATTTCGTGACGTGAATCAGTCTCGGAAATGCAGGAAAATGCCTTGACAAAGTCCCTGTAATAGGCGCATAGACCAGGTAATTTGCTTGCTTCCTTCTTGTTCATGGGCTACGGATAGTTCATGGTCGCGGCTGTCTTCTGAGAATCTGGACGTACTCCAGACTAGCTGATGACGCGACCTCGAAAGAGTAGCTCTCCATAGGCGAAGCGGCCTTTTCAGGTTTTAGGGCGACTTGAAGGTATCTAGCACTGTTTCACATAATATAACGGTGCTAGGGGAAGAGTCCGGCTTAGGTTCTCGTCGAGACTATCATACTTGAAGTGTTTTGAAACTCTGGACACTTGAATTTCAAGACGCCATCTGCGGTGATAGAGACGATCTTCGCTCGAACCCCGTTAAAGGGCTTGGGACACCAAATATTGAGGCTATAAAAAGCATGTTGTAGGCTGCTTCCGTATGCAAGCACACCCAGAACGAGGGATTCGACGCTGCAAACATTTCAAAATAATTTTAATTCAGCTCCAAAAAGTCATTAAATACTCCTTCTCGTAGTCGAGACCCATCACTAGCGCGGCAGTTACTACGTCACAGAGGAGGAACGAAAATACCGACGTCATAGCACACTAGCACAAAAACGTGACGTATGATGAGTAGCGATGAAATGCTGAGCCGAGCGACCGAGCATAGCCTCCACTATGACCGAGCTACAGGCATATAGAAATCCTTTCTTAATGCAAAGAAGGGGTAAGGCGTGCGGACACGGACACAAGAGGAGAGAAGTGTACAACACGAACACCGCACGGCGGCCCGCGAACGGCAAACTGCGTGCGGCGAGTTGCCGTGCGGACGGGCATTTTCACGTTTCAGTGTAACACTAGCCGGCCGACTCCGAAAGGGACTAGGATATGCGGCTTTCGTGTTGTGCGCTTCTCTCCTCGCATAGTCGCATAGTTCGGCAGCTCGGAGCGGTCTCTCGTTCGTTTGGCCTTTCTCAATGTGAGGGCCCGTCCACGTTACCGGCACGGAAATTCGCCGCACGCCGTTCGCGGGCCCCCCTTGCGACGGCGGTTTTGCTCGCGAACGGCGACATTTCCTTGCCGTAGAGAG
Organism: Dermacentor variabilis; assembly: GCF_050947875.1. Classification (NCBI taxonomy): domain Eukaryota; kingdom Metazoa; phylum Arthropoda; class Arachnida; order Ixodida; family Ixodidae; genus Dermacentor; species Dermacentor variabilis. The sequence continues at coordinate 115,168,150 of NC_134573.1, forward strand.
GACGGGCCCGGGACCCATTTGTGCGACAGCCGTACGGCGAAGCGGCCAATCAGCGACCGAGGAGTGGTCACTCTGGCACCGACGGCAGCTTCACCGCCTATGATCGCTCGGCGCCGCCGATATCGTGGCTAGGCCTTTTCCGGTTCACTTCAAAGCTAAAGCTTACGGCGCTTCGGAATGAATCACCGACTCTCACAAGCCGCAATATTTTCTTACCGTTGTTGTCGCTCTTCGCAATAATTATAATAATCGCGACATGCACTTCGAATTGCCAGTTGTTCACCTCTGCTGGCAGAGCACGCGTATGCGCCAGCAGACGACGCAGCATAGTTTTACGTCACTATTTTTTGTGGCCCACGTGACCAAGCCATGTTGCGTTTCCTCCTCTGTGACGTCATAGCATCCCCTGGAGCCCAGGAACCGAAACCGAAATCGCTCGGTATAATAATGCTATTATTAAATAATTTATCGGGTATATATGAATCCCGCTGTGTGTATCGTGCTCCCTGAAGCATGACGCAACGTTGGAATCAACAAACGCATGAACGAAAATTTTGATGCCTCCACCTCTTTAACAACCTTGTTTTTCCAGTACGCCATCTTGAGGCATTGTATTACAAAAAAAATATTACAAAATAATAATGCAAAATACTTTGCATGCCATAGCCGATCCAACGCGTCACATATCCGCGGCAGAGGGCACACGTCCTTCGTCATTTTGTTTAGGCGGCAATAGTTTAGGCAAAAGCACGAAGTGTCATGCTTCTTCTTGACTAAGACTACATGAGATGCCTATGGACTTCATTGCTCGATATCAAGAGCCAATGTCAAGAAAATGGCAGCGATAACGCCCAAACTTTGCTGCCGAGGTGCAAGTCTACAACACTACTCTCTTCCCGCGAAGTGGGCGAATGGGTTACAAACGGCGCCCCGTCCGGCCTGTAACAGGCCAAATGCCGCCATGTCAGGTAATCACGTAATTTCCGTTGGATCCAAAAGTCTGCGGCAAACTTGGAGAAAAGCCTATTGGTAGTAAAGGCTGCGCTGTGAACAGAAAGAATAATTGTACCATTGTTTCACCCAAGCGTGGCCGTTCGCACTCTAATAGATGCCGTGGCCTTGGTTATCAATATATATATATATATATATATATATATTGTGGGCCTCTATTACGCTCTCTTCGTCTGTATGTCATCATCATAATCCTATGTTGACCGGTCCTCATCTTCAATTCAGGGTGCGATCATTATCGGGGGTGCGCCTTTGCTGGTTCGATGCCGCGTATTCGGTCCAAATAAACGTCGCTCCAACAGAGATGTCATACGTGGTGGAGGTTACTTTTTGACCCTCTGTCCTCTACTCACTCAGTCGACCCCCTGGAGCTTCGTTAAGGCCACCGCTTGCGCCCACTATCCGCTAGCATGTCTCAGACCGACCCACCCTCCAGTTCTATCGATACTGTTCCGACGCCGCAAGCCACGCCTTATATCTTAAGCAGCCACCAACGTGACCCCCATCTCTTCGCTGTCCTTCGTGCGGAAGGTGTGCAGGACTGGCTGGACGACTACGAGCGAGAAAGTTCCGCTAATCGTTGGGACGACCACTTCAAGCTCCGCCATGTCTCCTTCTACTTGACGGGTGTGGCGAAGACATGGTTCTTCGACCACGAGATAGGCTTTACTGACTGGGTTGCCTTTACGCAGCAACTCCGCCATGTATTTGGTACCCCGGCGGTTCGGTCTAACATCGCAAAGCAAACCCTCGATACTCGCTAACAACAGCCAGGCGAGTATTACACATCGTATATCGATGATGTTCTTGCGCTTTGCCGCCGCCTGAGTTTATCTGTGCCAGAATCAGACAAAGTACGCCACATTATGAAAGGAATTAGAGCAGTCGCCTTCACTGCCCTTTCCATCGAGAACCCCGCTACAACCGCTCACATCGTCACAACGTGTCAGCGCCTCGACGAACTTGAGTCTGTTCGCATTCAGCCGGACGTTGGTGAATATTCTTCCACGGTGGACCCACAACTCCGTCTCATGATAAAAGCAATGATACGCGAAAAATTACTATCAATGGGCTTTGGTATAAAGTTTGTAAACAGGGATAAGGTGCCTCAGAAAGGCTGGCCAACGTTTCGATAGGAGGACCTATCTTCGTCAAAGGCGGCCTCGTCATCCTCCGCATGTTAGTTTTAGACGGTTAGTGCAGTGACTTCACGTGCGGGTGTTGTCGCTCGCGGCTTGTTTTAAAGGTATAAACTACAGAGGAAACGAGCGCTTTCGTCCGACGTCTGTGAGCTTCGTTCCCAAGAAGGGGGGACAAGAGCCGAAGAGTGGGAGCGCGGGGAGAAAAGAAAAGAAAGGCCAGTGAAAAAAAAAGAGTAGCATAGAAGCAATACGTCGAGTAATTTTGAAGTAGTTAAGATGGCGACGAGGAGTCTGAGGTGCAATGTATGGGGTGACTGTAAGGCAGCGGTATGGTCTTTCAAGGGGCATTGCCCCAGTCGCTCAGCGTAGGTGTCGTTACGGCGGCATCCAGAAATGGCAATAACCTGGGTTGAGGCGCCGATAAAGGCATATTGACTTCGGAATGTGTTGGTGAGGGGGTTTCAAAAAAGATATATAAAGAAAAAAGAAGGGAAAACAGAGGGGGGACCGAAACCGGAATAACGCACAGGAGGGTGACGAGCGCTGAAGCGGGCGGGGGCAAGTGCACATGGGAGAATGGGTTCGTACAGTTGATATAGGCGTAAAAACCTAAAAGAGTATAATAAATCGAGTAGTAGCCAGGAAAAAAATTTTCCAAATGGAAGAGTAGGTGAGGTTAAGAATTAAGGTTAGCGGGTGGTATAATGTGTTTTGTGTCTTGGTTGATGATATGAGAATTTCAGATTTAAGTTACCGCTTTTAAAGATTCTAAGTTGCCGCGTGCCAAAACAATTCCCGTCGGGTGTAGGCAGTTAAACTTGTGTATGCGGTATGATTCCGTATACTTCCTTTCGTGAGGGGAACGGAAATTTGTTTGTAGTATATAGAGCCTTGCTTTGTCAAATATATGACCATGTTCATTAAAGTGGCTGGCTACTGTTTTGGGTAAATTGTGTTTTCTGTCCGCGCGGTGACCGTTGAGTCTTGTATGAATTTGTTGTCCAGTTTCACCTATCTATTGTTTGCTACAAGCGGCGCATTCTGGACATCAGACTACGTTGCTTGATGTGTAGGTGAAAGCCGAAGTTACCTTGTGTGCGTAATCCGACGCTGTACTTTTTATTACTGTAGTAGTAGATTGAATATGTTTGCATGTAGAGCACCTGGGGCGGCCACAGGGATTAGTTCCCAACCTCCTCTTTGTCTTTAGTTTGGCGTGTACAAGAACATCTTTAAAATTAGTGTTGCGTCTGTAGGCTACTCTGGGAGGGTCTGAAAAGATCTTACTAAGTTTCTTGTTGCTGGTGAGAATTGGGTAGTATTTATTGAGGATGTTATTCGCGTTTGAGAGTGCATTAGAGAATTCAGTAGTAAGAAGAGGCGTTGTTGTTCTTGTGATCCACGGGCGGGGCTTGAGGACCTCGGCTCGATCAAGTTTGGCTGCAGCGGTGCAGGCAGTTTCAAGGTCACTGTTTGGGTGGTTCCTGTTTGATAGGGTTTCTCTAAGGTGATCGAGTCTGTCTATGTAGTCTTGGTTTTCAAGCGACGTAGTCGTGTGGCTTGGCCTTTAAAGATGCCTTGTTTGCAATGTCTGGGATGGTGGCTGGTATATTCTAGGTACTGTTGTTTGTCGAAAGGTTCCGTATACAGCGTTGTCTTTAGCTCCCCATTGTCAATGTATATTTTTGTGTCCAGAAAGTTTATGCGCTCAGTTGAGGATTCTGATGTGAATATTATTGTTCGGTGAACAGAGTTTAGAAATGCTACATATTTATCTAGACTGTCTTGACCATGTCCCCATATTATGAGTATGTCGTCTATGTATCGTAGGTATGCGTGGGGCTTGGCAGTGCAGCGCGCTAGGAAATGTCATTGCCGTCGGTGGTGCAATAGTCTACCTTCTGGCGTGGCGTTGCGTGAGGTCATCAGGGATGAACTGGCCTTTTGAACCTACTCCGCGCACATGCTACCATCAGCCTCTCGTCCGCTACCAAGGTACGTGCAAGTTGCTACATCGCCGCCAGGCAACGTCAACTCAATGGTCCCGTTAACAACGTACGCGTAAGTTACTGCCACGCCTCCACAGAACATCGTATCCATGCCGTCTGAGCCTTCACCGGCCCATCTGACTGCACTGGCTCCCGGAGCACCTAGCCATCTGTACTACCCGCCTTCGCATCTGCCACGTCCCACGTGTTATTATTGCGGCTATCGCGGCCACATTTCACGTTTCTGCCTCAAGCGCCAGCAAGACGAGCGTCGGGGGTACGAAATAGGTGGTACGAAATAGGTGGTACGGAACAGGGGGTACGTCCAGTCGAGCCTCTTCCCAAAGCCGGCGCCTCTCTTTCCCTCCGCTCCGCTCTAGATCTCCGCCGCATCGACAGACGACCGAAGCACTTACCGTTCAGCCAGACGCCGCTCCCCTTCGCCATTTCGCCGCTCCACGTCAACACTACGGCCTGTCTCACTCAACTCCATCGTTCGTCCGGAAAACTAAGCGATGCAGTTTTTGGAGCAAGAACTGCACATGTCAACAGGACTCAAATTCGTCCTGCGCGCTCGTCAAATATATTTTCGGTGTTTGTCCAAGGGGTGCCCGTCGATGCTTTTGTGGAGACAGGTGCGACAGTTTCCATTATCCATCCTGATTTATTTTCCCGCCTTAGAAAAGTCACGACGCCTTACGATGGACCGACACTAATTGCATCCCAAGGGGACACTGTTTGGCCTTCCGCTCTCTGTACTGCCCTCGTCCTAATCGATGACATCCTGCACCATATTCAGTTTGCTGTGTTGTCCCAGTGCGCTCATCAACTTATCTTAGGGTGGGCTTTTCTTACATTGCTTCCGCGGCAATTTGTTGTGGGCAACGCGTCGTACATCTTACCGACACCGACTACTTGCTTGGAGAAGAAACTTACTCGCCATTGCGCCTGATCGCTGCGGAAGATATCGAACTACCTGTCAGCCGACAGCGAATTGTTACCATTCTATCAAACGATATTGATCATGGCGACGTCTTGGTCTCGCCTTCTTCCTGTTGCCTTCATATAAGCATCACTTTTACACCAGGTGTCATTCGATTTCATAACGGCTCTGCGTTCGTCACCGCCCCGAACGCAACATCGGAGAAAATTCTCCTTCCGCTACTCACCACAGTGGCTTGCGCGCCTGACCCAGGGCCTGTGTGCGTCTTGCCCCTTAAATATGTGCCCTCGGAAGACCCTTCTATTTGCGCTACTGCTTCTACCTCCGCCCTTACTGCAGCCATCAGTAGTGAGTTGCCACGTTCAGCGATGCAGCAGCTGCTTGCTTTGTTGAACAAACAGGCTAATTCTTTCAATGTCCATCGGTTGACTCTGGGCTAAACCACAATTGCAGCGCATCGCATTCACACAGACGAAGCGTCTATAGTGCGTCGACACCCACACCGCGTGTCCCTGGCAAGCGGAATATCATAGAAGAAAATGTCGCGGACATGCTACAAGAGAAGGTCATCCGACCCTCAGATAGCCCTTGATCATCTCCTGTTGTTTTGGTCCGAAAAAAAAGACGGTTCCGTTCCCTTTTGCGACAATTACCATGCCCTAAATAAGGTGACTCGAAAGGACGTGTATACTATGCCACGCTTTGACTGCACCCTTGATTTACTACACGGCGCAGAATACTTTTCCAGCCTCGATTTCCGTTCTGGCTATTCGCAAATTCCCATCCACGGAGATTATAAAGAAACAACAGCGTTGCTACCCCCGATGGACTTTATGAATTCAACGTCATGCCTTTCGGGCTATGCAATGCACCTGCGACTTTTGAGCGCATGATTGACACCGTGCTGCGTGGCCTGAAATGAAAAACTTGCCTCGGCTACCTGGACGATATTGTCGTTTTTTCATCAACATTTTCTCAGCACCTACAACGCTTGGATGAAGTACTAACGTGCCTTACCGACGACGGTCTTCAGCTCAACACGAACAAATGCCGTTTCGCGAGCAAATCTATTAAGGTCCTGGGACATGTCGTGAACATAGACGGCATACGTCCTCAACCTGACAAGATTGCTGCGATCCTTCGCTTCCCTCACCCTGAAAGGCCTAAAGACTTGCAAAGCTTCCTTGGCCTCGCTTTTTATTTCCGTCGCTTTATACAGCGCTTTGCCTCCATCGTTGCGCCACTACACAAGCTACTTGCTTTCGGTGTACCCTACCTCTCGTCTCAAGGAAGTGAAGCAGCCTTTAACAAGTTGAAGGGCGCCCTTACGTCTGAGCTTGTGCTTTGCCATTTTGATGACACTGCACCGACTCGCTTGCACACAGACGCTCGCAGCCACGGCATCGGTGCCATTCTTCTACAACGCGACAACTCTTCGTGAGAGAGAGTCGTGGCATACGCCAGCCGCGTACTCACCGATGACGAGAACTATACGATCACTGAGCAGCGGTGCATGGCTGTTGTTTGGGCCATACAGAAGTTTCAATCCTATCTTCATGGGCGTCATCTTATAATTGTTACGGATTACCACGCCTTATGCTTGCTCTCCACGCTCAACAACTTGACCGGACGCCTGGGACACTAGATTCGCCGCCTGCAAGAGTATGATTTTGACATTATTCATAAGTCTCGCAAAAAGCACCAAGATGCTGACGCCCTTTCTCCTTGTCCACTTACTGCGTACCCGCTCGACATCTCGGTAACTCTATCGCAAAGGAGCTCTTCGGATGTGACCTTTACGCCGGTTTCCTCCCTAGCCTCAATAGTCTGCCTTTCTCCGGACAACGATCTCACTTTCGCATCTCGCCGACGGGCTGCCCCATAGAGTCGGAATATGGCAACCTACCTCTCTCACGCGTCTCGCCCACCTAACGCGCGGCTTCGACGCCAAATCGCACAATTCAAGCTGGACAATCGCGTGATGTATCGGTGCACTTGCCACCCTGACGGTCACCGCTGTGTGCCCGTTCTACCGCACTCTCTGTGAAACCATGTCCTCGAAGCATTCCACGATGACATAATGGCTGGCTATCTCGGTTTCCATGAAACCTACGATCGCATTCGAAGCCGCTACTATTGGCCTGGACTTTCTATACTAGTGTAGCGCGGGAAGTCGGTTCTTGTTCTCCGTGAGAGCGTCGCAGACTCCCAACCTTTGCTCCTGCCGGTGAATTACTGCCTATTCCGTGTTCCACCGTACCATTTGACATTGCTGGTATTGATCTATACGGGCCCCTTCCTGCTACTCCTGCTGGCAATCACTGGATAGGGACCGCCATCGACCACTTGACGCGCTACGCTGAGACAATATCAGTGATCACTGGCTCGGCTTCGGAAGTTGCCGACTTCGTCCTTCACGCTATCATTATCCGCCATGGTGGTCCGGGAATACTGCTGAGCGACCGTGGAAAAGCTTTCCTCTCGCAACTTTTAAACGAAGTCCTGCGCGCATCTGGTACCACCCACAAAACAGCTTCGAGGCACGATCCACAAACTAACGACTTGACAGAGCGATTTCATCGCACGCTTGCCGATATGATCGCCGTATATATTCAAGCTTACCACAAAAATTGGGAAACGCTCCAACATTCGTCACTTTCGCCTACAACACTGCCGTTCAGCGTACCACCGGCTACTCGTGATTTTAGCTAGTTTACGGACGGTCGCCTACTTCCCTTCTCGATGTTTGTTTCTTCGATGATCCTGTAAACGCACCTACATCGTCTCGCAAAGAGTTCGTTTCACGACTCGCTCAGTGTAGCCAGTGTGCCCACCTAAACACAACTGCCAGACAACAAGACCGGAAGATCATCTATGACATTCCACCACGTTGTGTCCTTCCAACCTGGTGACAGGGTACTCCTCTTGATGCCCCTTCGCACTTCTGGTTTATGTGACAAGCTCTAACCGCGATCTATCGGGCCATACGTAGTCTTAGAGCAGACATCATCCGTCAATTATTGCGTGACTGCTGTTGTCCCCCCAACAGGCCGCCGTTGTCGCAGCACCGATGTCTTTCACGTCTCCCGCATGAAAACGTTCACGTGGCGTACTTCGTCGCCTTGTCCTGCGGCCAGAATGGCCGCTTCCACGTGGGGGAGAGGGGGGGAGTTAGTGTGGGAGTCTATTACGCTGTTCTTCATCTGTATGTGATCACCATCATCCTACGTTGACCGATCCTCATCTTCAGTTCCGGGTGTGATCATCATCGGGGGTGTGCCTTTGCTGGTTTGACGCCGAGTACTCGGGCCCAATAAACGTCGCTTCAACAGAGACGTCGTAATATATTAAACTTTCGGGTTTTACGTGCTAGAACCACGTTGTAGCTATGCGGTATGCCCCGTAACGGGGCACTGAAATAATTTTCAGCACCTGCAGATCGTTAAAACTGTAAGTACAGGAATATAGGCTTTTGCGTTTCGCGTCCATCTAAAAGCAGCCGCCTCGGCTGGGATCCAAACCGTAGTCTGCGTGAGAAGCTGCCCCCTTGCTACATCGGCCCGTACGTCGTTGCGGACAACATCTGTTGTCCCCGCCTTTCCCGTGATCCACACCGGTCTCTAGCGGTCTGTTATTCGTTCCACCTAACATATTTCTTCCAAGGCTCCAAGAGGTCCTTAAGTTGCTCTCGAGCTTTGTGTTAACCTCCAAGCGTCTGACCATATGATAACACTAGTGAAGTGCAGTGATTGTGCACTTTTTTTTTCAACGATAGGGGTAGCCTTCCTGTAAGCTCCCGATAGAATGAGGGCAACATTTGACTTTAATGAACAGACACAGAGGTTGGCTTCAGGACGGAATATTCTTCGGTGGATCGCATCCATGTCATCATTCACATAATTGAGAAATCTGCGCAGTGGAATGAAACTCTTTTTATTACTTTAATAGTTTATAATTTAGTAGAGATACCAGTAGTCATGGAGGCATTGCGTAATCAATGAGTATAGGAGACTTACCTCAATATCTTGGGAAATAGTTATGAAGATTCCATAACTTATTTACTTCGCCACAAGATAAGCAGAAAATCACCTATCAAGAAAGGAGTCAGGAAAGGCGAAACGATCTCTCCAAAGCTATTCACTGCAAGGTATTCTCCTCTTCTGCAACAATGTGGAAAAGTTGAAACTAATGATTGAGGTGCCAAACCGAGAAAGAGTAGCAAGAATTCATGATCGCCAGGCTGCTTGTCTGTGCAGAAATGCGTCTATCAAGGCCAATTACTGACATGGGACCCTGATCATAAGAAGGAAACATACGAAAGAATAAAAAAAATAATAATTCAGCAGATACATTTAATGCTCCTTACTAGTGGGAATGCGGAAGCATTGTAATCGCTTAGGTGAACTGTTTTCGATTTATGTTTGCGACATGTATTAAAGTTCTTTCTGTAGAATCGGTGTGTGTATTCGTGTATACGTTGGCAACAGACTGGAAACATTCGGATCATTTTGCTGCAGAATCATGAATTTTGTTTTCTGCCTAATGATAGATTTGTAATGACTATGCCGTGTTCCTTTATGTCTCCTTTCTTCGTGTTCTGTGCTTCCGTGGGCGACAAGGTTTCACAGCTGCCGCGGAAGTGGAAGCTTCGTAATGCATCGCAGTAGACGCAGCATCGATGAAACTTTGAAGGGCAAGTGACGCGCAGGAGGTAGTGACCTGACGTGTGCAATGACGCACGCACTAGGCACAACGTCAGTCAACCATAACCAATGCGCCACCGTGGCGCCTGGGAAGCGTGCTCGTCTCGCACCCCGGAGGCCCGCGTTCGATTTCAACCCAAACAGAAATTTACCTATATTTCTTTTCGAAGGCAATAATTTACTTTGTTTACAGGTACCTGCCTGACAAATTTGACGTGAATGCAAGCATTTTCTGACGTGAGCTTGCTCTTCCCCCGTCGGCCATTGTTGGTACCATCTTTCGGTCACGCCGCGGATGACAACGTCAAATTTTCGCGTAGTGCAGCATATAATGATTTCGCCTTAGTAAGTTGGAGTGCATACCGCAGGCATTACCAAATTCCGACTGGGAGCTTTCCACTGTCGCTACATCATCATCATCATGAGTCTGTATTTACGTTCAACGTAGGACAAAGGGCTCATCCTGGGACCTCAATTACATCTGTCTTGCATTAGCTCTTTCCAAATTGCGCCCACAAATTTCCTGATTTCATTAGCCGACCTGGTTATCTGCAGTCATCGACAGCGCTTCTCTTCTGTCGGCGCCCGTTCTGTAACTGTAATGGTCCATCGGTTATCTAACCTACGAATAACATGGCATTGCCCAGCTCATTTTTTTTCTCCTAATATCATCATCATGATTTTTATATTCAGCTAGCATATCGGCTATCCTTGTTTGCTTTCTGCCCCACCCAACTCTCTTCTTGTCTCTGAACGTCACGCCTAACATTTTTCGTTCTATCGCTCTTTGCGCGATCCTCAACTTGTTTTTGAGCTTCTCTGTTATCCTCCAACTTACTGCCCCAAATGTTAGCGCAAGTAGAATGCAATGATTGTGCACTTTTCCTTTCCATTCAGGTTTTGGTAATGCGTGCCCTATGCACTCCAACCCATATTTATTTTTCTGTAAATTCTCTCCTCATAATTATGCTCCCTTGTGAGTAACTGACCTAGATAAACGTACTTCTGTACAGACTCTAGATGAGACTCTAGCGCTACTACTTATTGAGACTTCGTTGTATCTTAACTGCTATGATCGGACAATAATGGTGCATTCAGTAAGGCATTGCCCATCAAGCAACACCTGAAGGAAGGCCCGGCAGCATGTGTGACGGAAAATTGTTTTTTTGTGTGTGTGTGGTGGCTATGTGGCTAACTGAAACAGAAGACGAAAACCGCTATGTTCCATACAAGTCCGAGGGCGATAACACCGTCGCCGCGCGTGGTATGTTGTATGTGCGAGAAAAAGCACGCGAGGGAAGGCGATGACCGCCGCTCAATACGGTGGCGCGAAGGAACATAGCAGAGTGCAAACACACCGTCATCCGTCGCGTGCAGGGCAGCGGGGGATGGGATGCGTTGTCATAGAAAAAGGCATTCAACAAGTGTGAACACTAAGAGCTGCTCAGAGCCTAGCGGCCGAACTGACTTTATCACACCAAGCGGATGGAATTAACACCAGAACCACCCTTCCGGTATTCGTTTTTAATTTTAGGTGGGCGCGTTTTCGATGCTAGCATCGGAGGTTTTTTTTTTCTTCCACTGCCGATCCACGCACGGCCTTAGTTCGGAATCGTTTCATTATTCAGTGAAAATGACTGACGGCGAACGATATTTACAAGCCACCATCGAATCTGTACTATGTGCAGTTACAAAAGTAAACGCCAGACGCCTTGTAAGTGGGGAAATGTCTGTTTCGCTTTATATAGGTGCTCGTTCCGGGATTTACGTGCATTCATCCAAAGTTGGGGCACCAGGTAAGCAGCAGTAGTTCCCGCTGAAAAACTAAAATACAAGTATGTGTCATTCTAGTCTTTAGATGTTATCGGAATACTGCGTGTAGAGGCGAAACGTGCGGAAGCGGCGAATGGACGACATTACAAACAAAATCATTTCGCTTTTATATACATGGCGTAGGAGATACCCGACTCATCCCAAACAATACCATAAAATATGATGAAAACATACCATTTCCAAGCATCACCCGTTCCCGTACATTTTGTTTTGCTACATTGTAATTGTATATCCAAACAAATGAGTGTTTCCTATGTTGTACGTTTGCCGATAGGAGTCTTGCTGCTGCCATGTGAGGGTCTTCAGGTCATTCAAGCTGTATGTCGCAGCTTTTCACCTTGAGAACCCTCAACAACGTTTCTTGGAAATAAAAACATTTATGATTCTCATTATTTCCTGCAGTCTAAGAGCACAAATGCGCGGGCGATTGCGAGTTTCCAAAACAGCTAGGCGATGCGACGGTACGCTGCGTGCCAAGTTTAGCTACAACACAGGCTCTTAGGCTATGCCGGATGTTCGCAGAATGCCTTCCACTCGCACTCAAGACAAATGCGTGGATGCCAAGCCTGTTTTCAGTCGTTGAGCACACAATTTTCTAGTTCCTGGTTTTTCAGCTCCTCGGAGTTGTCTTTTGCGCGTTCTATCAGCGCAAGCAACACAGTGCCGTGTTATGATAAGCCAACAAACACTGACACCAAGGACATCATAGGGGAAATTACTTGTGCTGCATAAATGAAATAAAGAAACGATAAATTAGTGGAAATTAAAGTGGATGAAAAACAACTTGCCGCAGGTGGAGCCGAAGCCACAACCTTCACATTTCGCGTGCGATGCTCTACCAATTGAACTACCGCGGCGTCGTTTTCCCATCCACTTTCTTGGGTACTTGTGAGTTCTGGTAGAACCCTGGGAGTGTTAGCCGGCTCGGCTCCCACCTGCGGCAAGTTGTTTTTTCATCCACTTTAATTTCCACTAATTTATTGTTTCTTTATTTCATTTATTCAGCTCAAGTAACTTCCCCTCTGTTGTCCTTGGTGTCAGTGTTTCTTGGCTTCTCATGATATGACCAATAAAAATCGGGCCCCTCGATTAACCCCCTTTCTTCTCGTTTATTACAATGCCGTGTTGTCACTCGTGGAAGTCGCTCATCGCGTTTTTGACAAGCCTGAGTACCGGAAGAAATATGTCGCGTGGCCATAAAAAGTGTCACTACCTTGTACCACTAAGATTCAGTATGTGCCAAATTGACTTTGTGACCACGGCCAAGCTGGTTTATGATAACTGCGTCACAAAGCCGGGTGTGGCGAACGTACCTTCAAAGCATCCGAAAAGTACCAAATTATTTAAAATAATGTTGGGCTCAGAGAAAGCACCCCGAACTTGCCCCAGCAAGATTCAGTACAGGCGAAATTAAGTGCGTCACATGGCCGAGCTGTTTCTCGCTGACTGCGTCAAAAAGCCCGGTGCGGCGAGCGTGCCTCAAAAGTATCCCTGCGTGCACTTTAATTTTGACGCTAAACGATGTCGTCAAATCTTGCAAAATTTCCCAGTCTGCTTCTCTGATCCGACGCTCAAGGTATAGCACTTTTTCTTGACCCGTGCTTAATTGCAACGAAGCTTGAGACTGGGCTAGGTGGTGTTAGATGTTACTGTGAATAACAGCGCACACCGGGGCAAGGGGAGGAAAATACCAATACAATTACTTTTACTTTCGCTAGTGGCGAAGTTTTCAAGAATATAAATTAAATTCTCAAAGCATATCGAAACTAAAAGCGTACTCACGCACCCATAGCTGCTCGGCATACGTAAACGACAATCGCAGACTGCATTCAACTGCTGAAACAATCGAAATAGCTTGCCAGCACCGAATTTAAGCTCCGTCGCTCACTTCTATTAAGAGCAGATGCTCCAAGGTGCTTCCTGCACCTGCTGCGCCCAAAGCGGAGCCCAGGCTTGTCAGGGCAGGCGACAAAAGATTGCGTATGCGCACTGCGCGGGCACCCACGAAATTTTCTTCGCCATTGCGATTTCACCCATTTCCTCCATCGTGGCTTCTCTTCGGACAGTACGCATGCGCGCGGCTTGATAAAAGAAATTGGTCTGTTTGCTTTCCGTAAAACTCATATCGCTGTAATTTTTAAAGTAAAATTACGCAAAAACAACAGGAAGTTTTGAGAGTGTAGGTGCCGCTATGCAGGCTGTCCAGATTTATTTAGACCCTGCCGTAAGGTACCAAATTTATTACGGCGTTCAATGAACAGACTGAACATGTTAACTCCACTGCTTCGGGGCCCCATCCGACCGTGTTTCACTGTAATCGATCAGTTAAGTGCATCAGATTTTATTCAGCAATCATTCAGTATACCTAAGGGAATTAGTACAGCTTACACTTGCCTACTTATCCTGTTCTTGCACTAATGAGCAGGAGCAGGGTCGTAACTCGTCTAAGGCCATATGTACAGACGTCAGCGGTCATGTTCCGTGAGCCAAGGTGGAAATGCTGGGAAACGGTGGCCGTAACAAGCTAACCCGAATCGTATGGAAAATTTAACGTTTGCGAAGTCACACTTCGGCCGTGCTGGACGACAACGCGAGATTGCTTCACCAGTTAACGATATTGTATCATACCACGTACGCTTCTTGCTTTGCTCCATTTTACAATGAAGCTGTTAGCTTCGACTTTGTTGGTATTTCTCGTGTCCGCGTGCGCTGTGCTCACACAAAAATGCAGGCCGATCCCGGAGAAAGTGCAAACAAGCGGAAAGCGCACATTGTGCCGCTTCTTCAAAAGGCATCACAGTACGTCACCAGGTGACATAATCACTTCACCACTCGACCAAGACGTCATCGCGTGACGTAACTTTTTGAGATGATGACATCATCAATTAACGTCATTTGGCGATATTCTCACGTGACGATGCCGTTATTCTCGTATCTTTGAAAAACAATCCGAAACTATTACTTTTTCAACTTGTGTGTAAGTCGTACTTTACGATTTCTCTGACGCAATTTACTTTGAGAAATTCATTGTGGCCACAGATCGCCCTGCTACATGAAGCCGCATGAGATGGTCGGGTTCCGACCTCACTTGTGTACGCAGGACGTCATTCTCCAAATGAAACATGATATAACAGACTCCAGGTCTAAAAATGCAAAATCAATTCTGGGACTGGACCTCACGAAGGCTTTTGACAACGTAAAGCATGAGGCGGTCCTAGAAGGGCTGAACAAGATTAATGTAGGTACCAGGACTTATCGACACATCAGGGACTTCCTGACGGGAGGAACTGCCTGCATGAGGTTCCAAATGCTGGAATCCCCACAATTGAGCTAGGGAGTAAGGGTATGCCCCATGGATCAGTGCTGTCTCCCCTACTCTTCAACGTGGCTATGAGGGAACTCCCCGAGCAATTGGCAAAGCTCGAGGGATTAAAATTTAGCATATATGCGGATGATATCATTCTCTGGGTCAACCGGCGAAGTGATTCAGCCGTCGAAAGCCTGCTCCAGCCGCCACCGACATCATAGCCGATTACGCGGCCGAGAGAGACCTAGCATGCCAGCCGCAGAAATCAGAATTGTTTATGTAAAATCCGAAACACTTAAGGTGCAAGGCACCGTCGGAGATCAAAATGAAAGTGGCGGGTAAGGAGGTACCAATAGTCGAGAAAATTAGAATCTTGGGCCTGATTCTCCAGTCACACGGCCACAATGGCGAGACCGCCAAGAGGCTGCAGAATCACGCAATGCTGACCCTGAGCCTAATTAGGCGGGTGGCGAGGAAAGGCCGAGGGCTAAAGGAGAAAAATTTGATTAAACTAATACAGGCGTGCATATTTAGCCGGGTGAGTTGTGCAACGGCATATCTCGATTTGAAAGTGGTGGAAAGAGAAAAGATTGAATCTCTAATGAGAAAACGCGTAAAAGCAGCGCTGGGACTGCCCATGTGCACATCCCCAGAGAGACTGATGGTTCTAGGAGTGAAAAACGCATGGGCAGAACTGGCGGTAGCGGTGCGAACCTCTCAAATTGAGAGACTTAGCACCATGAGGACAGGAAGAGCCATATTGGCCAAAGTTGGAATAAATCCGGACAGAGACCCCACCCAAAAGGTGGAAGTAGATAGGGAAGTGAGAAAAAATCTGATTATCCCTCTTCTGCCAAAAAACATGCACCCGGAACATAGCAAAGCCAGGAGGCCTAAACGAGCCGAAGCATTAAAAATTAGATTTGGTAAAAATTTCGGAACATGAGGTGGCCTATGTAGACGCGGCGGGAGGTAGAGGCAGTTTTACGGTGGCAACGGCCGTCAGCGACCGGGGTATTCCCGTGACCGCTGTCACTCTGAGCGGGCGCAATATAGAAGTTGCCGAGGAAATTGCGATCGCATTAGCTTGCGCTGGAACGGACGCGAAATTTGCGATCAGTGATAGCAAAACTGTCATGCAAAATTTTAGCAAGGGAAGGATCTCGCCCTTAGCGGCCAGAATCCGAGGTCAGAGAAAGTTAGATAGAAAAATTCAAATAATTTGGACTCCGGCGCACGAAGCCGTCCCCGGCAACGAGGCGGCCCACGAGCTGGCTCGAGATCTCTACCGCCGAGCCGCTACGGGGCCCCTCGAAGACCGAGGGAGCGGAGAGCGCATGCTAAAATATGGGGAGATCACGCACCATTATAGATTGGCTCATAGACTAGGTATCCCCGCCAGACCCAAATTTAAACAACAGACAAGCAGTCGCGTGGAGACGATTACAAACTTATACTTATCCGCACCCGGTTATGGCGAACCCCATGTTCCCCGAGGCCAGGAGCGATTGATGTAATCTTTGTGGGGCGAGAGGGACCCTCGACCACATAATATGGGAATGTCCGTACTCTCCCTGGGGAACGCACAAAATAGGTAGTAGAGAAACCTGTGAGACCCTGCTGCGCAGCTCGGACTCTGAGCTCCAGCTCCGGCTCGTCCAACTGGCTGAAAAGGCTGCTGGGACCCAAGACCTCCCAGCCTGCATCTGAGGCGGCGGCAGTCGCCCCCTGACCTGCGTGTCGGGGGGTGGGTAGATCACCTTATCCGTTGGACAATAAAGTTTATTCAATATATGTTCGAGAAATTTAATTAGTTAAACAGCGCACTTTAGCTTGGTGGAGGGCCTAGGATAATGAGAATATATGCTGCACTTCCCTACACGTACATGCGTGCGCGCGTGACGTACGTGTGCACACATTGTATATGTTCTTGATGTGTGGCCTCTCTACCCATTGCATCTGTCCCACGGCGTGTGCTGCGACTGTAATCGACATTATGGCAAACACAGTCCAGAAACTGTGCTTCCAGCTAGCCGCCATGGCCACTCCGACATGCCTGAAATGGCAGCTGGAAGTTCTTTGAGTTTTCGCGTAAAAGAAGTATGTTTTCCTGTACATTCGTATTCTAATCCGGAGAGATAATATATGCAGCTTGTGTCTAAGTCGCACTTCACAAATTATCTCGCGCAATTCCTTTGAAAAATAGAATAACTTCAACAATAATAATAATAATATTTGGGGTTTTACGTGCCAAAACCACTTTCTGATTATGAGGCACGCCGTAGTGGAGGACTCCGGAAATTTTGACCACCTGGGGTTCTTTAACGTGCACCTAAATCTAAGCACACGGGTGTTTTCGCATTTCGGCCCCATCGAAATGCGGCCGCCGTGGCCGGGATTCGATCCCGCGACCTCGTGCTCAGCAGCCGAACACCATAGCCACTGAGCAACCACGGCGGGTTTAAATTCAACAAGGTAGTAAAAAAATAAATTATGGCGTTTTAATTGCCCAAACCACTTTCTGATAATGAGGCATGCCGTAGTGGAGGATTCTGGAAATTTCGAGCGCCTGGTGTTCTTTAACGTGCCCCTAAATCTAAGTACACGGGTGTTTTCGCATTTCGCCCTCATCTAAATGCGGCCGCCGTAGCCGGGATTCGATCCCGCGATTTCTCGCTCAGCAGCCTAGCACAACAAGGTACTTATGCTTGGCGGAGGATCTAGAAGAATGAGCATGTATGCTGCCCTTTCGTGCGCATGCACGTGACCTATGTCCTCTGCGGCGGCGGTGCTTGTCTAACGTCGGTCGTGTTTGTCTAACGTCGGCAGCAGCTTCGCTGTACATGCAACTTCACAGGGTAGAATGAAGGCAGATTACTACAGCGAAGCTGTTTACCTGACGGACCTGTATGAATGATCCGTATGCATAGTCTCGTAGGGAGGTATCTGGGCTGGCCAACGTCCGTAAAGTGAACATGAAAGATGGCCGCGCTGCGTGGTCTCGTAAGTGGCGGCGGAGTGGGGCTATCTGGGCTGGCTAAACTCCGTAAAGCGAACAGGAAAGATAACGAATGGTAGTATGGTGAAAAAGAAAGACAGGAGACGTGATGACTACGCGTGACACCCGCTGCGAAATGGGAGAGTGCACGCGCGCTGGCCGCCGTTGCTGCCGGCTGCGTCTGCTGTCGTCTGCCCTCAGCACAAGGGCGCGGCAGTTGTTGCGCGAAAACACGGGGATGTGCGCCGTGGTAGCCGCCGTGGTGTGTAACGACCGGATTGTGCATTGTAGAGGTAGACCATTGCAACAGTTGCAACTACAACAAAAATGGGTAAAGTGGGTAAAGTGGGAAGACTACGCATTGCGCGCACGACCGAAGAACAAGCCGAGTACGAGGAGAGGCGTCGACAGCAGAGACGCGACAACGACAACGACAACGACAACGTGCCAGTGCGAAAGCGTAGAATGTGGTCAATGGCCTTGCCTCCGAAGAACTTCACCGATAGCAGATGTGAGGGTCTAATCGTCGGCATCAAGCGCAAACTACCAATGAAGATCGTACACGTACTGGAAGCCGATCGCAAGCGTCAGGATAGGTCACTGGAGTCTACGTACAAGCGACAGAAACGTTATTTCTCACCTCCTTCTAGTTTCACCGGTGCGAATTCCAAATTCAAGAGAATGTTTGGCCATAGTTGGTCGGTACGCGATCGACAGCTTCGCTGGCTAAGCCGTCCCCATATGAATGGTTCGGCCCGAGGTTTCTTTTTTTGTGTGTAGTTTATTTTGAGGAAATTGGTAGTTATTTAAGACTCCACAAAGTTTATAGCATTTGGAGTGAAGCACCCTGTTGCCGCTTTCTCCTTGAAGTAAACGATGCGTTCGTGGCGCAAGCGTGGGAGCGTGCCACGGTATTCGACTAATTTCGTCGCGGAGAACATTGCCAGTGTTCGCAGGACCATGCTATACAGCACACACGTTATTTGTATGTCCTAACACCACAGCAAACTCAATAAAAGCTGTAGAAGAGTGCAACATTTCCACGTGCGTCCTGCACTCGTCCGCGCATCTATCGCTGGCGATAGAGGGGGGATACAAGTGTCTGCACAAGGTTGTCGGTAATATGCAACAGGTCTGTATCAGTTATGGCCTCATTCCCATAGGTTTATTAATATCTGCCGGTGGCACCGGTATCCATCGGAGGAATCGCAATATGCTTTGAAAGTTTAAAGTTAAATAAATAAAAATGAAAGCAAATTTGTGAAATCACTAGGCAATTTCTTGCGAAGCTATTTCGTTCGAACACTCCTAAGAACTTCAGTTGCGTGTGACTACATGACCTACTTTGAAACATAGCCTCTATGTAAAGGGTAGCATAACTGGCATTCGGCCTAGTTGGAACATATTTATTTTTAGAAAAACATTTTGTGCGCAATACAAAGAATGACAAAGAAAAGGCGCAACACAAGGACGAGCGCTTTTTTTTTGCACAATAGAAACCGGGACAAAGGAACGTTCGTCCTTGTGTTGCTCCTTTTCTTTGTCGTTTTGTTTTGCGCACAAAAAGTTTTTCTAAAAATGTAAAGAGTAGGATTGAAACCATGCGAAATTTTGCGCCACTTGTGAACTTCAGTCATACAGTCTCCGGAGCGCCTGAATAAGCAATTTATTTCATTGGTCATAATTTAACTTAAAACATTGAATTTTGGCAAATTGTTTCCAGCAAATATAAACTTTATGCAACGTAGAGGTTAATCGTAACACTGAGAAACATAGCGTCATATTTCCGTATAACGTTATTCAGCTTAGTTTTTAGCAAAAAACAATATGGAAGTGGTATATAGTTCGTGAGCCGCGATAGCATGCGCTCTAGGGGAAAAAAAACGCAGTGGCATTAAAACCGTTCACTAGCCTAGCTGGGGGTAAGGAAAGGGAGGAATAGAAAGAGGAAATGAAAGATAGAGTCAGTACTGAGTGCACATGGGATCACGCACAGGGACACTAAAAGCGGAATCTTAAACCGGTGCACTTCAAGTAGTGTATTAGGGCACGAATCGATGTTTGTGCCAGTGACAGGCGTAGCTAGCCACGCTTTACACAATTTCCTCAACAGTTGTAGTGGAGCTTTCCAACAGCTTCGTTTCACATCCACTTTCTCTGGCTCACGATGGAGAGTCACTTTATTTTTTTTTTTGGGGGGGGGGGGGGGAGGGTGTTGTTCACAGAATGCTCAGGGAGAATACTGGCCTGGCTCAATTGCCAAGGCGATTTAGTAAAGCGTTGACGGCGTGTCCAGTTCGCTTTAGGCTGCGATAACGTTTTGGGTTGTGCCCGAGTGATTATGACCTATCATAGAGGCCTATATGGTACCTTCGGAATAGAAAGAGTTTGAAATCGTTAGCAAACATATCTTCCCTGTTAAGAGCCGCTTGAGCGCTGTCTCGGCTTGTATCAAAGGCAACCAGCTCATTTACGTTGCAATGCCTCGAGCCTGTTGCAGTTCATGGAACCGTGCTGATGCGCACGTATATTGAATAGATTATGCGCACGCGTGCTGAAAAAAAAAGGAGCAACATTTTATCCTATATAAAAATGAAAGGAAAAACTAAATTTACACGTTTTCTTAGTGACAATGCATATTGTATGGCACGGTTTCGCGGTTGACCCAAATAATAAAGACAGAAATATAAGTAAAGAAGAAGTACTTCGTTCTCACAATATGTGAGCTATATGGCTCCGGCATTGCTTCTAGTCTTACTGTACATGTGAATTTTTCTGTGTTGGTGACATATTCGCAGACAATGTAACCTGTAATGTTCGATCATGTTGGTACTTTAAGCCCTCTTGACACACTAGCTATACGCACAAAAGTTGAAAGCACAGTAGATTTTGTGCTAATTCCTAGCAACGTATATATGTGCTAAACTCTTGTCCAATGGGACATTACGGAGGCGTTCGCTGTTATGGATTCGCTGAGGAATATCGTCAAAAAGAAGCGCTACTCCGCGCTTATTTTCGCTCTTGCACTATGTCAAGGCGTATTTCTCAGGCTCGTAATGTGTGACCAGGGTTCTGCTGTATTCAAGGACCTCCTTGACGTAAGTATTTTTATTTTATATGCTTAGTACAGCACCCACTTGTGTGTGCAGTCAGTCTAGTCATAGACACACTAAACAAATGCTTAACGGGGCCCTGAACCACTTCTTATGGAGCAGGAGAAATGAATTGTAAGTTAAAATATACTTATTCAGAAATACTTTGCCGCGAAAAGTACTTCAAAATGTTGAGCAGAAGTGGAGTTATTAACAATCGAACACGGCTTCCGCGGTGCTTCCGCTCTTTCTTCAATGCCTTGCAATGCGAGGGCTACGGCGGAGCGAGGCGTGCCCACAACGCTTCGCTCTCTATGTGTCACCGCGGCGCGCAGTTCAAATTTCATTTTGGATGTTAAGGTAAACGCAACTGCTTCCGATTTCGGCGCATACGGACGCACCAAACGTCAGCCGAACCCGAGTGTCCTCAGCGAACCGCAGTGCGCTTAGCCAGTGAGCTTGTCGAGGCCCCCCACGGCGGCGAGGGTATCTACGCCACGTAGCAGACCGCAGCTACGTGCAACTGTAGTGCGTGTCGGCTGCGTTTGCTTTCTGTACAATAGGGCTTGAGTGCGTGCGACGCTCATATGCTACAGTCTGACTATGCTACGTGCTGCAGACCGGCTTTGTCCTTCAGCAGCTTGACCGACCGATAGCAGCCACATCCAACTTGCGCATATTCAAAGTGCGATCAATTAGTCTGCCAAGGCGTCTAACCCGGAGAGGCCGCGTCGTTTCGCGTCGTTCGAGGCCATTTGAACCTTCAAAACTAGTCGAAATTCGCGAGACCCCGCGGCAACAACACCGAACAGCCCCTGAGTGACCAAAATTTAATACCTACGCGGGCGGCCCTGGCCGAGAGTAAGCGGAAGATAGTCGGCTTATTGCAGAAGTATGTAATTGTTATCGAAATTCGAAAGCATCTTTTCACTTACTGCAGCCTCTTTATTGCACTTCAAGGAATATACACAGCACTAGTAGGAAGAATTAGACTATTCTGGACACCCTTGTTACTTGACGTCAGCTATTGGCCAAGGGCAACCGCGTATGGCGGTCCGCTTTATTACAAAATAAAGCGTCAAGAAGAGAGTGAGGACAGAGCTTTCTGTTGAAAAGAGAGCGTTTGAGAGTAAGGTGACTTCGCGTTGCGGGGCTTCCGAAATCCACGCACCGCGTACGAGAGCAAAACTTGGCTGAGATGTTCACAGCAGCGTATGCTATCCGTGGAATATGTTTCTTTACCAATCCTGACAGCTGGTTTAGGACCCCTTTAATTGAAATATTTTGCATCCAGTACTCCCTAGAAAATATTTTGTTAGTGTCCGATAGTGAGAGTGAGCTATTCAAATTACGTGTTGGAGATTGGCGTACAGAACCTTTCATAGCGAAATAATGTCGCCTTACTGATAAGCTTGCGATGTTACCGGTACGTGCAACGGTGCATACACTCTTAGACAAAGGTACACCCTTTGGGGTGCATATCGGTCACACAACAATAATCGTCATCTGCCTTTCTTGCGCTTCCTTTCTTGAAAACGCCGCGCCCGCTACTTTCCTGTCGGGAATGCTATGTCACGCTGATAACGCGCATGCCGTTCGTTACTGGGAAGTACCAGGCTTGCAGCGTTAAAGAAACGAAATGCGGACAAGAGAGATGATGTTTATTGCTGTGTGGCAAGATAGAACCTAAAGCGTGTAATTTTGTTTTAGAGTGTAGATCATATTTTAAAAAAAAGAAGACAAAAGAGAGAAAGTCCGCAATTTGGGTGGCTGAACTGCAAAACTGGGGCCAGAAAAAAAGGGACAAAAATACTTACTTCTGAAAAGCATATTTCCCGTGGTATTCATTCAGTTATTTCCCAGATCCATTAAATTTGACCACCCTTGTTACTCTTTATCAGCACTCGCACTAAAATAAATGATAGGCGCTCCAAGGTGCACCATCACCGCTGCGGAATAATCAGACAGAGCAACGCGCAGCAATACATTGAGCTGCTGATTGAAGACTGCGCAATGAATGAAAGGAACACGGGCTGCTTGGCATTTTGTAAATGAAATCTGCAAGTGGCGGAGGCCGCTAACCTTGGAAACAAATCCCACGCTTGCTAAAATAGGCTTAACGTTTGGCATAATCGTTGCGCAAGAATCAATGGTGAGTAATCAAGAGAGTAAGAGCGTGAACAAAGGGTCGTGGCTGGTGTTGTATGTTGCCCCAAAAATCATTTGAGCTGTGGCTTCAAATTTTGCAGAATAGGACATGCTAGTTGCAGCAACAACAGCAAAAAAAAAAAGCGTTGTTGCAAATACGGAAACTATGAAAAGAAAACTTGAGGACAAAATTCTTCTTTTTTTTAAATTTTGGTTCAGCGATTCCCCATTCAAAATGCTTTTTAGCTAAACTTCGTTATGGCACGATACCGCTAAGGTTGTGCTGGCGTTTAAAATCCACTAGCAGAGATTCGGACTTAAATAGCTATTTTAAGCTTCCGAAAGCACAGTGCTCTTCTTCCTTACGTTTCCACGTGGTGTGATGTCCCGTATGCCCCACAAGTATTTCGCGATATCGTAGCGACCCTTCAAGAAATACACTTATGCAATCCTTGAGCGTACAAAAAAAATTTGGTTTTCTTCCAGCTACTTCTTTAGCCGAATCTTGGTAAACTTAAACGTTGCTTTTCGACGGTAAATGACATGCTGGTAGAACCTTTTTCTTAGATATTCCACAATATTTTTTTGAAAAGCTGATATTGTATCTTCAACATGGAGCCCAGTTTTTGAAATATGAGTTAGGACTACTGTGAACATGCGGCGATGCTTTTCTGGAGCTGTACTAGCCCCGTCAATATTGCCCTCATATGGAACTACCAGACATAATTTGGCGTAATATTTCTGCGGAAATATTACGTCAACCGGTAAACCGCAAGGTGTAAGGAAGTAATTATTAAGGGAAAGATGAGACATCCACCCAATCGTAGCTATTACGTCAAACTCTTGCCTTTGCTTCGAGTTGCTGCAATTTCGACTTCGCGTTAGCATCTGATAGCCGTCTGGTTAGCTCAGATGGTAGAGCGGCTGTCCTATAAAGGCGGTAGTCCTGGGTTCGAGTTCCGGACCAGGACAAATTTTCTTCAACTGCGAGGATTTTCTTTCGAGGAACCCGTATGGCCTTCATTTGTAGCAATTGCTGCGATTGCGTGGGTGTCTCATTTTTTCTGAAAATATTACCCGACATCATCTTCCGAAGAATGTGTTAGTTGTTCCTTGGAACAAAGCCGGTGCGATTTAAGCATCATATGATAACCGTCCAACATTCTAAACAACGTAGTTGTACAAACTAGCCTGGTTCATTGCTCTACTGAACCTTTCAAAGCGCTTTTCTTGTGTTTATAGCTCTATTTGCCAGCTCATAGGCCACATCGAACGTCAATTGCTTTTCCGCCAACCATCAGTAGTCAATGCAGTCAAGGCGATGGTCTAGTCAATAACATATCTACCATGTCTCTGACCTCTGTTTGCGAAGACGTGTTTGAGGAAGCGCTGATGATAATCTGGTAATTAATTTTCGGTGGTCCATTCAATAGACTTGGCAACAACAGGGCAGCGTTCTACCTTCCGCTGTTGGTATAAGCGTAGTGCACAAGCACATTAGTGTTTCGTTTCAGTAGTTGTGTGCATGCACTATCATGGCTGCAAAATTCGACTGTATTCCACAAGTCTCAACGCTTGCACTGTCGAGGTACGACGTTTACAACTTCGCTAACGGAGTACTCACCAGTCTAGTGCTGCACGAGGGCTGGTAGCCACCAGGTCGCCAATTCAGCTGCGCAACAGCTGTTGCCTCTTGTTTTGTGTCACTGTATGGACCTCGTGTATTGCTTGAGCGTCGCGCGAGAAACAGGAGTGCGAGGCCGCAGCTTGTGTTCGGTGGCCATCCTTTGATCTTCGTGTAAAACCGCCAAATTCAACAGCGAAGCTGTCATGGTGAGTTCCACAATGGTTTTCGCCTGGTGGCAGTTGTGGTGGCCGGTATCAAATGTTAGCCAGCAAGGACGCCCGCTTCGGAGATGCGAAGCTATGTCCATAATGGACACTATAATGGCTGTCTTATATCTGCATATCTAATAGTCCAACGCATCATCATCACGCGCATTCGCACGCGTACGTTAGGAAACGCAGGAGAGTGTGGACCAATGTGCACTCCAGCGCGTTACCCTAAGTAACCGGAGTTCGTCTACGCATGCCCGCGGCACTGACGTCGACACTGAACACGCTCGGCATCGCACTTTGGTGCTTTCTTTTGGACATTGTCACGCTCTACCGTGCCGTGAAAAATTGTAATGACGGCACGATGAGGCGATCAGAGAGGCCTCAGCAGCCACATGAGTGAATCAGAGCAGACAAAATGGCAATATGACGCGATTTCACAATGATTACTTTATTAACTGGGAACTCCTCCGGATTCGTTTATGTGACCCAAAATGCCCAGCGTACATGACCAGCAACCTTTGCGGGCTGCAGGGAATAACCTCAGAGAGTGATCTAGTTGGTACAGGACACAGTGAAATCCCCGTCTTACATAATCAAGCACTTCTAGTCGCATTCATCTTCGTTCCACTGTATGTAACCCTTCGTCTGAAGCCTTCTTGTACCTGGCTGGGTACCCACCATATTCAGGGTCATCTGCTTTTAATTCTGATGATCATCACTACTAGCACAAAAGGGCGCGGCGTTTTCTATTCATATTAGAGTGAAGTTTTTTGTCGTGCGATGCGAGCAATTACGAAGAGGCCCGGAATAAAGTTGCTGCTGAACAACAAAAGAAAAAAGCGTTCTCACCGATAAAAAATGGGCTTTGATGAAACTCTCAATAGCGAATGTTGATTCTCGTTCTTAACACATGCTATACGATTTACGCTTTTATTCAGAGCGTCTTTTGTGCAGTTTGCGCCGAAACGCGAAGCATTGTGCAATCTTTTTTTAGAGTTTAGCAATAGTGTCTGTATTTTAGTCCTCTCCCACGCCGCATTCCTTCTAACTGGAAGCTGTCTCGACTGTGACTTCACAGCTAGCACAAATAGTCGCAAACTATTCAGCAGTGTTTGATTGTACACAATTGCCTTGATTGTCTAAACAAACAAAAGTCAAAGGAGAGAGGCATAACAACCTGTCACCTTCCAAAAAAGAAAAAAAATGTTTTAAGAATCATCCAATGTAATGGGAGCAATGCAAAGAAAACAAAAACAATTCTATTAATTCGCAATAGCAGCAGCTAAACGTCGTCTTAGCGTCACTGCGATGGTTGAGCTGAAGAAGAAAAGTGGTGCCGACTGCTGGTCGATCGCTATCTTGGTGGAGCTTGGATTACCTTTGTAAATATGTCTTACATATATGTTTGTTCCTGAGTTACATGTGACCTAATTTTTTGCATTCTTCCCCAAGTAGCCTTTTCGACCCTGCGTTGCAAGGATGATTACGACCAGGAAGTGAAGAATGTTTTTTTTTTTCGGCATAACTATCCCTTGGAACAGCCGCTACCAAAACGTGATAAATCATATATTTTCGAAACTAAATAAGTCGCGATCGAATACAATGTCTGGTGCGTTTGCCGTGGAATGTCCGAAGCAACACATTGAGCGACCAACGATTGTAGTGCGTGCCACCTATTCAAGTGTCCAATTAGCTAGGCCATGGTTCTTCTAGTAAAGTATAGGTGATGTTTCTTTTACAGTTCTAAATATTACTAACTATATGCTTCGCCCCTCTCAGCGCTTCTAAGCGAGCAAGACGTCTATGTGGCGTTTCGGTAACATGAGGCCTTCACTCTGCTTCAGCACTGAGACGGCGTCTAATGTTTAAACAATACAGCAGCGTAATACCAGGAAAGTGTAGAATTGGCCTTGCTAATACGCTAGCGAATCGTGCTCAAACGCACCACCCGCTGCTGGGGGGTCGTAGCCGCACTACGTGCCTTCACCCACTAGGCCCAACAATGGCGCCGTTCGGAGACTTCCGTGTAGGTCACCCCCTTCTCCGGTTCCGGTATTAGCCAATACTTTTTTTCAGACCGTGAGAAACGGCAACATCGATCTGTCACTAAGCTAGCATGGGCAATCAAAGTTGAGGGCTGACTTTTCTTATAACTCAATATGGCCGTCTTAGAAGGGACACGGTGTGAACGTCCATTTTCAGTTAACCCTTGGAAATGGAGCGGCCTATATGCTTATTAAAGGAATCTGGGCCCTCAGTGCACATCTTTAAGAAGAAATTTCAATTTCAAAATGCTGCTTCTGCGCCCCTTTTACCCACAGCGACCGCAGTTCTGGCATCGCTTACCTGACGTCATGAATTGAAGGATCACCGCTTTGTTGCTACCTCCGAAATATTCGCGTGCGTGCTATGCCGAACTCGGTGCCGCACGGTATGGCCCCCAACTGCGCTGCAATAACGTCTTCGCTGCATTGTGTCTGCAATACTCTAACTCGGACGACAAAAAACAGCCGGAGCAATATAATGGATGCACGAAACCATGCGCATAGCGCAAACAATGACCACGCAGAACGAACATTGTTTATTCACCGGTCAGTGTTGTAGACTTCTGTATATTTCCATTGCGAATAAAAAAAAAAGGACATTTTGAAATGTAAATTTCCTATCGCGTCGAATCCGCTCAATTTTGTCGTTTTTCTTGGGTACGAAAAGGGTTCGCTCGTAGTGCGTAATTCAAGCTAGAAAATTGGGAGCCATGGGCCCTTTATTACAGTGGCCGCTGACGTTAGGCTTTACGTGAAACATCAGGAAGACGTAGACTGGCGTGTTGGTGCCAATAGAATGGTAGCAAGCATCACGGCGGTCACTCCTCTTTTATTGCGGACGGATTCAAGGGCCACTTCCCCTAGGAAGTCTGTCCGTCTGTTCGGAATTTCACAGCGCGTAACACGATACGCTCCGTAGGAATGCATTAGGTCACATGGAGCCGTAAATGAGAATGTCTCGTGAACATGTATGACTACTGAGATGGATGATTATTGCTATATATAGTGAGTACCGAAGAGTATTAAAAGTTCTTAAGATTACTAAAAGAATAATAAGATTAATTATGATGAAACTAAATAAATAGGTCTCCTTACTACTTATAAAGGGCAAAAAAGTCGAATTGACTATCCTATTATTTACCCAAATGTGTACCTAAAGATTCCTAATTGATAATTATTAAAGCAGTATATATTATTTATCAATTAGCCTATTCAAGAGTAGATAGGTCTAAAATTATTACGCATTCATATTCATGAATAATAAAGCTATTTTGATTGCGTAACATTAAATTGATTAATTCCAATCAGGGTAAAATCATATTAATTAAGGTGTATGGGACCTTAATTAAGAATAATTAGGATTGCATTATTTAAGCCCAGTGCAGATTACTAAGAGTAATGAAAATAATTTATATTACATTATTTACCCTAATTCTGATAATTTACGGTTACAACAATTTCGCTAAATAACATTGATTCCTTCTAGTTATGTTTATCAATTAGGTGAGTGCAACAGCTCATTAGAACACTTGCAGAACATTGCGTCATTCTCGACACAGTGAGCCGCGATGTGCGCAGTTCGGCCACTTAATCAACCATTCGTTGCATCTGTGAGCGACTCGAAATAAGGCTTACGCATTATTTGACAAGTACCTAGGGACTTACCGCAGTAATTTTTTCCTTGTAATGCCGCCGCCACTCGCCTGTTTTACCAACGCTGCTACATGACGCTTTACTTTTCTTTTAGTGGGCTGCGGTGCGGTTTGTAATTTCTCCCGTAGAGCTCTCGCACCAATTTCTTCCTGTGTGTTCATTGGCCAAGTGTAATGTTTGTTCTTCCGCGCTTAGCTCATTATTCGCGTGTTTGAACGCAGGCTGTCTTTGCAGTCTGTGGTATTCAAAATAAGAGATGTGCCGGGACAAAAGGAATAAAGTGCACGTGGAATGAAGAACATCTGTTGTCCTCTTTTAGTTATAGCTTTGCACAGCACAACAAGAATATATACGTATTTTTTTTTACATTTACATAGACAATACACAAACGTGGATTAAATGCACGCCTTCGTTGGTATAACTGTGCACTCATAAGACACAACGAAATGAATAAAAAGATCACTGGCAACGGGAAGTTGAATCGTTGCAAATTCCTTGAGAACCGCGCCAATATAGTAAACAACGAGACTTTCTGCTGTACTGATGACTTTGCGGTGTTCATATGCGCACAATCGGTTAAGTTCAGTCCGCACTATGATTTCCTTTATGCGCTTTCTCTCCATTAGTCTCTCATGGGCGCTATTCCGCCGATAGCAAAGACAGCTCCCGAATTATATATATATTTATTTATATATATATATATATATATATATATATATATATATATATATATATATATATATATATATATATATATATATATATATATATATTAGGAATGGTGGGAGTCGGTCTGAATCAAACTTGTGACCTGATACTCTGAATTGGGGAAGAGAAAAATGGGTGAGGAGAGATGGAGAGAAGGGTTGCTGATGAGGACGAAAACGGCGATGGGTGAAGTTCAATGGCAAAAACCCCTCAAAGTCTCAAATACAGACCGCTGTCGTGCAATAATTTGATGGCAGCCTTTAAAATACCTTGCCAATGACAAGAGTCTGATATTGTAATGACGTACTCGACGGTGCACAGAACAAAAATTCAACGCGGGTGCGAAAAGAGGTAGTGAACGTCTCTGGGTTAAGTGTCAAATGTGGGGGAGAGCGGGAAGGAAGTGGAAGAAAAGTAGTCTTCAATCTTCAAAGCAGGTTGTTCATGCGCAGCATTAAATGCCTCTTCAAATAAACTGTGAATTGAGGTGGAGTAATATGCATTAACCTAACCATTCGCGTCAACTTTTTATGCTGCACGCGAAACTAACTTTCTCTATGCCACTAAGCTCAACTTGGGTTGGCGCATTAGAGTACTTTACGGTATACGAAATATAACTGTACATTGGCTGAAATCATCATAGCTCGGAGACATTGCATCTGATGAACACACGCCGCATTCAATGCCAGTATAGCCCGTACACAACAGAAGCAATAGCTCTCAAACTCTTAAATATTAAAAAAAGCACTCTCTCTTTATGGAATTTATTGTCGTGGGATAATAAATACCGTATAGCAACACGCCATAATAATGATATACTTGGGCGATAACGATACACTTACCTACCAACTATCTTCGTAAAAATGAAAAATGTGTACAAAACTTACTGAATTATTTTTCGGCCAGCAGTGCACTCCACGCTATATACATATTCCGGATATATGCTATTCGTACGGTTTACTTCTAGTATTTACGCAAAATGATAACGACAGCTGTTTCTGAAAAAAAGCCACGTTTTCTCAGTGCACATGTTAGCTTAGACCGTAATTATCAGAAGCGACGGCGATCGAAGTGACCTAAAGGGCGCCGATGGTTTTGGGTAAGGGAAATTGAAGGAGTTTTCGGGCTGTACGCGTACAGCTGACTTTTAGCGATGTTGTCACAAATATCTAGAACGAGTAGAGTCCTATCTGCTCAATTAAAGTTTCGTCTTTTTTTGAAATACCGTAATTTTACGTGCGAAGACTACGACGTGATTAAAAAGGCACCCACCGGGGGGGGAGGGGGGGGGGAGGGGGGAATAGCAAGTCGTTGAATAAAGTTGTCTTCGTGCGCCTAATATTCAGCTAGATAGTTCTGCCTATACCTTAGGCAAAAAAGAGCAGAAGAGGTCTTAGCCAGAAGCGAATAAATCAGAGAAAGTACCTTGAACCGGTAGTAAAATTATTGCTCAGTTACCGTGAGCAGGACTTCTGAACTAAGCAGCACCCTCTGTAAGACGTGGCGTACGGGTACTGGTGTACACGATGAAAGCTTCGAAAAGGCATTGTGGATAAATTATTCTATTGACGAACAAAAGAAAAGGCTTAACTGAGGTACTTTCGTGTTATGCGGCGATGGTTTAACACAGGCGAACAAGCTGACCGAGGGAAACTTCTTCGTCGCGTGTACAATTCAGTACCTGTGTTAAGAAATGTGAAATAACTAGAGCACTAATGTATTCTACACCTCCATTTTGACTAAAGCGCGCTGCCGGTGGTGACATTCTTCAAGCAAGAGGGCAGTGTTGGGGCTGATTGTGCAACCGAGGTAATACTTTTTATTGCCTTAGCCAATATATAGCCAACGTTCCCGTAGATTTGCCAATGCAAAAATACTGCGCAGACTCCATAATATTTCCATGCGCATTGGCCTGGGGTCCTCGAAGCTACATCGGCTGATGGCGGTTTCGCATCGTCCATGTATTCAACGGGCGTTATTGCCAGCGCAGTGCTACGTGTTGGCGCTCGAAGAAAGTGTCGGAAAGAAAGTCGGAGAGACTGAAAGAGGGCTTTGCTAAATCTGTTCAATTACTTGCGCCTGGTGCGGTGTTTTTTCAGCGTCGTTCTCTTCGTAGCAATGTTTGCATAGTGATGTATATTCTTATACAGCGTCGTACATAGAGTTGAGTTGCGTCCAACGGACCTGATAACAGAAGTTGTCCAGCTGTAGCGTGAATAAAGGTGAAGACCTTTTTGTTTGCTTGTACCACTGGTATTGCGTTCTATTGCTGCCTTTTTGTAAAGTGAGATGAATTTTGATAACATTACAACTTTCTCTGCGAAAGGCTATGAAAGTAGTATTATGAGTTCGTACGCTATGACGTTTTGCAGATGCTGAATACTACTAAAAAAATATACATATATGCAAGCACTGTGAGGATTGAAAACAATTTGCGTGAACAAAAATATACGTATTACACAAAGACCTTCTTGAATGAAACCGACTATGAATTCAAGTTATTCTTGCCTCGTTTCAACCGGTACGTATTTCGCCACATTCTTACTGCGAGGTTTACTTTATTCAGTTAATAATTGCTATTACTAATGGAGAAACATGTTTCGATTGCCGCTTGTATATATAGATTAAATAAAAGTATTTGTTAGGATTATAACTAAGGCAGAAATATCAGACGTTTGACGAAAATATTTATATATTCGGTTAATAAACCTTCAATTTATTAGGTTCATATTCTCATAGCTAGAAATCTTGTTATTACTGTGCACATCGAATAAAGGAGAAAATGCGTTATTGTACTAATTGTTTTGAAGGTTTTTTAATGTATTAAGCATGGATTTAGCCATACTCCTCACCAAATATCGTGATACTGTCTTTTCGAACACGTACAAATTACCATGCCCTGAAAAAATAAACGTCTCCGGCAGAAGAGAAACCTTTCAGGAAACTAGCAACCTTGTCACTCAGTATTCCTGAAGTAGCGTGCACGGACATGGCCTGTTTGATGGTATAGTCACATGCCTGTCAGGAGGGTATACTTCAATTCATCAGCTAATCATAGAAAACAAAAAGAAAAGAAAAAGAAAACTAATTCATGATTGCTGATCGATCGAGCCATCTTCCGTATTTACTCGTGTAAGGCCCGCCCAACCACATTGGAGGGTGAAAAAGAAGTTTCACTAAGTGGCATGCGCATACACGTATCCGGGTTCATTTGCGAAAGACGCTACTAGACGGCACTAGTTGCCCTGCTTATGACTGCATCATCATCACTGTATCGTGCACTCGGCACCAAACCGCTGTCTTGGTCGCCGACACGGATGAAGCGGCGCCGTGGCTCCTATTGGGCCTAAAGGCTACGAGCGAGAAAGCCATTGCGGGAAGTTCGCTTTTAAAATATTTGTAACTGTAGAGCGCACTGGCGATCAAAAGTGATATCACGTGCACAGGCCGTACGGACGGCCGCGCGCCTGACACGTCGTTAGGGGCCGCGGGACGATCAGCAGGCAGCTAGCGCAAACACCTACCAATTCTGCGTGTACCTGTGCTGAACGGAACAGCGTGCAGCTTTCATGCTGGCGTAAAGCCAACGAAGCTCCAAATTGATGTTGTGCAGAGGGGCCTAAACTGGCAGTGGCAAGAATCAAGGTATTGTGTACGGTATCCGTAATTTGTGACGACCCGTGACACACTTCGGGTACCGTGATGCCCAAACGCGAAACGCCCGCACCGCCTTAATTGGCCATAACAAACCTTCAAGTGAACTTTATTCACATACAGCACTGCACTGAGCAAGGGACTCTACACAAATTATCTTCCATGCTGGAGCTCTAAAAATGACAAAATTTAATTTACCGTCCCAACTTCATTTTCCGGTCTGCCTTGTTAATCAGGACATTTTTCCAGGCATTGTCCGTCTCCCCCAAATCAGTCGGCGACTGTCAAAGTGTTCATAGTTGGAAACCAGTTGTCGCATTATTTTCCACAGCAAGCGCGACCACAGTTCAAGGGTACACTTAGGAGCTATTGGCCTGGCCTCTTGGAAGGCCCGCACCTAATAAACAATCAAAAAGATGTGCGGGCGTTGCACGAGAATATACATTGTTCTTATAATTTTTACTATATTTTTATCATTTTTATTATATTAATTTATTGTTTTAATATGACACAGTCGTCGGCAAACAATTTAACTGAAACAGTTGATTTGACAGAGGCTGCCATGTCATTGATATAGATGTTAAACAAGAGTGGTCCAATTACAGATCCTTGAGGTACTCCCGAGTAAACATCTAAATTTCCGGAATACGATCCGTCTATTTCTACATATTGTTTTCTGTTAGTCAAATAAGATATAAGTCGCTCAATTATTTTGGAAGATATACCAATTGTTTTCATCTTCAGGATTAATTTATTGTGAGACACCCTGTCAAAAGCTTCGGAGAAGTCCAAAAATATTATGTCCACCTGGCAATTCATGTCTAGAACGTGAGGAAATTCATCAATGGTTGCTATTAACTACGTGTTAGTAGAAAAGGCTCGTCAGAGCTCATGCTGTGCATTGTGTATAATATTGTGTTTATCCAAAACGTTATTTAAATATTTCCCCAGAATATGCTCTAACACCTTGCAAGAAATACGCTTAGGGGAAATTGGTCGATAATTACTAATTTCCACTGGGCTACCCTTCTTAATAACCAGAACACCATAAGCCAGGAGTCAATGTGTCGGTACTTTACCAGTTTGTAAGGACTTATCAAATACAATGAGAAGAAATTTACCCAGCAGCTGTGCGTATCCCTTAAGGAAAACAGCTGGAATTGTATCCGTATCTCTCGACATCTTTGCGTCTAACCGTAAGAGCAGCTCAACTACACCCTCCAAGGATTTGCACAGACCGGCTGATCTATCTGTTGCGCTGTCCGGCTTTAATAACACGCTTTGAAAGTGATAATTACAGGCACACTAAAGGAAGTATTAAGTCAAGCTAAAGTGATAGATTAGTACTCGAGAATCTCTAAGGCGTCAATATTATTGAGAACACAGCCTTAATAATCGAGAAAATTAGGTAAATGTACGGCATGATTAGACTCCCCAGGAAATTCAAGTAGTCTCCCGATCACGAAAGCATTCCTCAGTTAAATTCTGTGACTAGTAGTCAACCACTCATTGCACGAAACATTCTCGCATAGTATTATAAGAGAAATAAAATGCTACTTGTCCAGTTCTATTTCATGTTTAGACAAAATAACTCATTGAAGCTACCCTTGACAACGACGCGGGTGGTCGAAGGGTTTCGATTTGTCTCGACTCCGCACCGCCCACGCTTTCCCGTTTCAGTAGTCATCGCGTAGTGCTGCGCTGCTTTTGCTGGCTCGCGAAACTCGCTCAAATTGCAAGTTGCAGATATTTCAATTCCCGTGTGATGCAAGATGGCCGAACGGTCTACACCACTTGGCCAAAAGCAGCTGCAGCGGAGAATCCGCCACTCGGACTTTATTTGGCTTGCCTCGGTACCGCCGTCTGTCGGTCGCCGATTTACTCTCCGACAGCAGCAAAGGACAGCATTCTCAACTGAAAGGCCATCATGAACCTGCGTTACACGATCCTGAATGTAGTTTAAGCAAAATAAAAGGTCTAAAATTGAGGAAGCGGAATCTGTTACAGGTATTGGGACAAAGAACCGTTTGACTAAGGTTACATGCAAGGATTATGTAAAACGACACTTCAGAACTGTGGAAATCAACCAAACCAGACTTCATTTCCACCCACCAAATGCAAGGAAGGTTAAATGCTCCAACGACAATTATATTTTCATCGCGGTTTTTTCCAAATAATCATAGAGGTCTGACGAATTATGGTGTGGATCCAAGTGGGCTGTAAACTCCTGAAATAATGACAGTGTTGCCGCTGAATTTGACTTTGCAAAAAACGCTTTCGTGATTGTTATCGACTTCTGCCAGCGCAGAGAATGGAACTCCGCATTTTACAAGAATTGCAGTACCGCCTCCTCTTGTTTCACAATGTTTCCTATAACTACATTATGAAGGTGGGAATACGCAGCTATCTGGGATATTAGCGTGAAGCCACGTTTCTGCGATGACGGCTATGTGAGGGTCATATGGCAGCAAAATGCATTCAAGCCGTTCTGGTTTATTGCACACATTTTGCGCGTTCAAACACAGAATACGTAGAACTTTCTGCACAGACTTCTCTTTAGTACCAAGAGCGTCAGTCATCTGATTTAGTATTCTTACGCAGAAAGACTTTACAGCTCTTGACAATGTCCCATGCATAGATGTCACCGTCCAGAAACAGCTTGTCGCGAACAAGTTTCTCTTTGTAATTTCAAAGACTATCGTCCAATCTAGACTGCCACAATTTCTTTCTTATCTGCAAGGTGTCTTGAGAATAATTGTCAAAAATGGATATGCCGGTGCCCTTAAGTTTCGAGCAATTCTTAAACAGGGGTATCTTTTCCTTATATTTGTACATTGTATCGGCGCACAATCACAGGTTTTATCTTATTCTTTCCCGGCCTATCAGTCCTATGATAACGTTCCGCTGAACTGACCCTAACGCTAAGCTTTATTTAGCTTTTCTTGGAAAACATTGCGGACACCTTTAGTTTCAAGAACCTGTTT
Source organism: Dermacentor variabilis (assembly GCF_050947875.1). NCBI lineage: Eukaryota > Metazoa > Arthropoda > Arachnida > Ixodida > Ixodidae > Dermacentor > Dermacentor variabilis. The sequence goes on from NC_134573.1 coordinate 115,204,198, forward strand.
TTCGTCAGGCTATTATTTAATACGGAAAACTAAAAGGTTTCGGCGAGCTTGGCCTTCGAAATCAACAAGCTTTTTATTTTGTGTCAACAACACTTCTAAATGTTGCACCGTTTCTTCCAGCTTTTGAATTTTCAATTCATTTGCTTTAGTTAAGTCCAAGAAATTGTACAATTTTGTACGCTTCTCATTCAATTATGAAAGGGTGGCATCGCGTATCTTGTTCGCATCTTGTATTTCTTGAATTTCGTCAGGAATGACATTTAGTTTCTCCATAACGGTGGGATCTGGTTTGCTTCCTACGTCACCTAGTAGTAGGAGAATAGTCCAACAGTCATTTGTAATCTGATCACATCTACGAGGGCGCGGCAGCATAACGAGAGTGGAAGAATTCGTAGGAACAGTAGTGAACAGACTGAAATATACCCTGCAAAGCGATCCAGACATGGTGAAACATGTTGCTTTAATCACCGCCGCTGTGCACTCTGAGGGGAAGCAAACGATCTGCGCTTTTATAGCGTTTTCCATCGACGTCATACAGCCTTGAGGCCAATGCGACGTTTCATTTTCGGCAACAATAACGGGAACAAAGACTTGTGTCCGGAACCGTTGCTTCCACGTGCTCGAAGATCCAGGAATACACAGCGCATGCCCAGACGAACCAGGCGGGTCAGGTCGGCTGAAGCATGAAGGCGACGACACAAAGGAAATGACCAGCACCGCGATCCAGACATGGTGAAACATGTTGCTTTCATGAGCGCCACCGTTCTCTCTAGTGTTGTAGTACAGTAATGAATGTAGTCTCTCGCGGAAGAAAAACAAGTATTACCTGCTGCCCTTATGGGCTTGAATCACATCCGTCATATTACCGCGAAGCATCTCTAAAACGTAACATGTTGAAACAAATAACTTTATATGTTAGCCAAAGAAAGAAATCCAATGGATTTTAATAAATACTAATTAGAAATTAGGTCAAAACTACATTGGCGCTTGGCTTAGTTCTTGAACGCAAACGCGTAGCATATAAAGCGGAAAAAAGGGCATTCCTCTAAAACCGACCATACACGCAATCCAACTATTTCTTCTGTTTCAGCCGTGATTCTCGATATGCCAGTAATGACGTTGCATCAGGCGGAGTCAATCCCTACCTTTTACACGCAAAACTGAAAAACTGTACCCAAGAAACACCTCTACCGGGTCCATGCATGAGCGTCGAAAATTGGCCTCGTAAGTAGAAAGCACATTTTGCAGAAATTTTTGCTATGAGCACCTTTGCGCGTACCCAAATCTTTTGAGTTCGCATGCTTTGTATGCTCACTGGCCGTAAATTCACCTACATCATTCGCGTAATACAGCTCAACCAAAGCTAGTGCAAATGAACTTTCTTAGTTAAAGCGAAACCTACGATTTTCGCCTTAACAAAGACGATGTTTGCCATTTCGTTTCCTCTGGCCAGTTTGCTTACTGCGAAGTGTAACAGAAACTGTTTTCTCCTTAAAAAACCAAGTAATTTTTTTCTTTAGTGCATAACCTTACTTTTTATTAGCACTGACGGGCAAGGTTTCCCTCCGTACGATAAATTCTTTGGATACGCAAACACCTGTTTAGCCTCATTGTCATCGTCAGTCTATTTTATGGCCACTGCAGGACGAAGGTCTCTTCCTGCGAACTTCAGTTACCTCTGTCCTGAGCCAACCGATTCCAACTTGCGCCTGTGAATTTCCTAATTTCATCACCCCACCTAGTTTTCTGCGGTCCTCGACTGTGCTTCGTTCTCCACATGATCACAAATATTTTTGCTCGATTTCAGTGTGAAGTCATTGCTGCTTAATATACAGCGCACTTTAGCCGTTGAAAAAAAAAATAATTTCGCAAACGAAATGGAAAAAGTCGGTGACCACAGGGTAATTAACGTGACATTTTCGTTTACCCATAATACGCTATTTAATTAGTATAACGATGCGCCTTTAAGATAAAGGTAAGTATGACACCATTAACAATGATCGGCGCACTTTCCTTCCTGCCTTCAATAGGTTAGGTTCAAGACGTTACACTAATGAAAAGGAGGTCATATTTCCAAGCAAAATAGGCAAGCACATTGATGGATATTTACCGAGACGTTCCAAGGAAGTCGAAATAATCCGTGCTTTTCAACCACAATTAAGCGGGTCGAAAACACACAGAAATGCCATTTCCACTCAGCCAATCAAAAAGGGCTCTCCTCTGCAAAGGTGATATTCGACAGTAATAAACATTGAGTAGATGCACACAATTTGGGTGATAAATGCACATGGCGAAGTGGTCTGCCACTGCGAGTGTGTTAATATTTAAATAGTTAACAGGAGCTCATTATATGTATGTACTAATAAGATTTAGACACCAGACTTTCCCTCATTGTCTTAGTAGACGCACGGGCAGTTATAATATTTCAACTCATATACTCTCACATCATAAACTTAAACCTAGTTCACTTTATTTCATCCTTGTCAACACGCGTTTCGCAAAGGGTAATCGTGTGAAAGGCATTTGGCTATCTTCCTTCGAAACCTGCATGTTAACCTTTACAATGACCATCAGGATGATGCCAGATTCCTAGATTTTACAAAGTTTTAGATGGGTCCTGATACGTGTTTGCTTTTAAAGGTGCATTAGTTAAACTTCCACCACGCTGCAGTAAAATGAATGGCATTATTCCTTATTTATCGTTCTCAATTTCTCTTTGTAAACAACCCTTCTTCTAACAGCCTCCCCGTCACGTCAGGCGTCCCGCAGGGGTCCATCCTAAAGCCGCTCCTTTTAACAATGATTGCTTAGCTATGAAGGTTTAGCAATGAATGTGTCCTGTAACATGCAAATGTTTTCAGGTTATTATGCAATCGACCTTACAATGCGTGTTTCACTCTGTTTGTGGTCGTCTACGCGCCTTTCACATTAGCATAGGCTCAACAAGCTGGCGATGTTTCCCCTCCTTAATGTCATGCATTTACCAAAACATTTTACGAAGCATCTACTCAGATACTCATTAAATGGTAAGAATGGTTAACAGGTGGGTAATGAGCCTAGATCCCACTAAATTCAAACTGGTGTACTTCTCTTACTGCCTAGCCCTCTTAGATTTGTCTATTCTATGCCAATATTCCATTACATACAGTCCACTTATTGAAATGCCTCGGTGACACTTTGTCTTATCATAGAAGGGATCAGTTGCCTGCACACAACATTTCAGCTGCTAATGAAGCACTCGAATTTCTACGGTGACATCGACACCATACTGCGGAACTTGTAAAAACGTTGACGCATATATAATTTATCAGGTCAAAACATGAGTATGCATCTCTCATATGTAAGGCGCATGAAACATACGTCATAAATGAACTGTAGTCGCTACATCATTTCCGCTGCTAGTTTTATTCATTCTCCATATTCATACTGTCATCACGTAATCATCAAACGCGGATTCTAGTTTGTCGACAGTTCCTGTCCGTCCACAGGCTACCAGCCTCTCTAACATACGTTTTTTTTTTTGCAATTAGCATTGTTCGGGAACTTCACCAAGTTTGAGGTTTGGGGTATATGTGTCTAGAATATATGTCCGCACCTAACCTATGTACGTATACGTATGTCCGCACTTGGGTTACTGGGTATTCCATGGTCAAATGGGTAGAGCTTCGGTCTACTGTACTGGGCTAAATCGGTTCAAGACTAAACCATCAAACAACTTGGCAAGCTGGGTATGTAAAACTGAATGTGCGTTGCTTTTGAATGCACCAATATGAAGGCGAATTGGGTCACAGGGCGCGTGGCACTCATTATGTGCCAGTCTTCAATTAGCCTCGTTCACGCCAACTTGAGTCACTGAATTTGACACTATGTGCTGCTCTCCAATTATCCTCTTTTTGCTAAGATATGTGTCACCGGGCAAGTGCCACTTTTAGTGAACCTCTTTTGAACCTCTTTGATACCAGTTTTGGTTACTTCGTATGTGCTCCTTTTCAAAATACTGATCGTGCAAAACATATATCGACAATTACGCAATAATCAGAATATAGTTGATAATCACCTCTAAAGAATGACTGAAACGCTATAGTGTTCATTGCTCTTATTAATGCAACGTAGATTACGTCCCCTTCATCGGTAATCATGAGTCATACACTTCAAAGTGCACGCAAACGTTCCCGCACAAGCGCATTTCAAGCATTAAGCGTAACTATGAATGTAAGGACGGTGATCTGCTCTAGACCACCGTTAGATGCACTTCACTCCTCGAAGAGGCAGGACATATGTCGAGCGAACTATTTAACGAAGATTGGCAATGTGGTGAACGCAGTTTTAATCAAGTATCCGGGATCTGGAAGAGGAGTGGCGTAAATGGTAACGCATGTCTCCAGTCTTTACCGCGAAATCGCCACTGAACGTTCTTTTTTACCCACAGTTTAGGTAATTCACCTCCAGTGCGCTCTTTCAGAGAATAGGGATGTGAAGTGTACTCTACTCCTGCACTTTCTCGGCTAAGGTCCTGAATTATTCTTGCAGTTCATCCCCAGGGTTGCTCAACAGTACAATGTAATCTGCAAACCATAGGCTGTTGTCGCCGTTGATCGGCATTCTTAAGCATTCCCAGACTAATTAGTAGCTTGAATGCATTGTCTCAGCATGCAGTGTATAGCAGAAAAGAGATTCAGTCTTTCTGTCTGACCCCTTTCTTAATAGGCAATTTCCCCCTTTTCTTGCTGCTAATAAAAGTTATTGTGGAGTCTTTATTATATTTACTAAAATATTCAGGTGTGTCTCCAGAGATTTTTTACTACGCGACGCCTCCAGAATTAATATCTGCGCTGAATTAAATGCCTTTTCGTAATCAATCAATGTTTTATCGACGAAGCGTTCTTGAAGGCAGAATACCCAAGTCCTGAGAAACCAGACTTGATGATTCTGAGTCTAAACGAGCGGCGGCTTCATTCGCACCTCTGCGATATCGAGGAGGTGCGAGCTGGACGAGCTTGAGGCCAGGGAATTGTGGCTAGTGTATGTCATGGTCCAGTCCTCAGTCCCCACTGTAGCGCGCGAAAGAAAAGAGCAACCCACATGCAGACGGCGGGACAGATCATTCAGCAGGCGCCCTTGTGCATCTTTATTCTTCTTTATCGCCTCGGTGTAATCGCGAGCTTAGGCGGGCCCGAAAGTAGTCAAGAAAAAAATTCAATCATTTTCGCCCCGTCATCTTTCGCACCTCCAATTACAAATCCCGCCAAACAATGGATGCGAAGGAATTTTCGATTCACTCTGTAACGCGAAACGGACATTATTTGTGCGGAAGTGTCCTTCTCAAGGTAGCGTTTACTTCAACGTTACCATGGATTTACGGGGAACTGGGTTATTGGTGGCTATAAAATATATTTCTACTATACTTCTTGATACCGCAAAAATATGTTCGTTTTAGTAGAAGTCCCTGCTAACAGAAATACTCCCTGACATAAATAAAACAAACACATATGCGTGCCTACTACTATAATACAAATAACGGAAACAGCATTAAAACCTAGGATTGTGCGTATAGTAATTTTTAGACCAAACTGTTTACGGATCGCATAGAGACAGAAACCAAACACAAATAAAACAGTGTCAGAAGCGAATCGAATACGAATCAAATAGGTCAGAAGCGAATCGAGTTGAAGGTAATTCGCCTCCAGTGCGCTCTTTAAGAGAATAGGGAAGTGAAGTGTACTCTAGATTAACATGCCGCCTGAAACAATTTTCTAATGTCGGTATTCACAACATTAGAAAATCTTTGCTGCTCATTATAAAGCTTGTTTCATAAAACTAAGCAGTTCGCAAACTCTGGGCCGTTCCGTGGTTACGCAGTCATAAAGTTTCATATAAAGCTTATTAAAGCAGCATTGTTTGCCTAGTTACTATCCTCGTGTAGCTTTGTAACAAAATCAGATATGCGTGCTGTACAGTGCGTCTATTATTTTAATATAAACAGCAGCCGCTGTGCAATCCCAACTAAAGTTTATTGAGTAATCGTGTTAATAAGAAAAGTGTGGCTGTCTGAACTACGCACAGTGCTCTAGCACATAATGTTGATTGTAGACAGAATAAATGTCATCAAATATTTGCTTAAGTTTTGTACTTTATCATGTACAGTCGAGGAGGTATAGTATTCGATAAGTATGTGAAAAAGATCAAGTTTTTCTAATGGCTACTGCTTTATTCTCGGACCAAATCGAATAATGAGTATTTGGTGCGTTCACCGACCGAATAAGGACCTATTTTATTCGCTCTTCAAATGTTTCGAATATTCGAAGAGCCCTATTAATATCTAAGGGCAGACGTAAAAGGGATGAAATACTTATTGATGTTTTATATGCTATAGGTATTTTCCTAACTATAACGTCATGCACTCTTACTAAGGAATTGAATAAATGTTTCTTGCCGGTGATCTGCAAATCTGCGTATTCTCCCAAAAGCTGATAATTCACCTTGTTTGGTAAAAGACTATTATGCGTTCTCGAACTCTTTATAAAAATCGCCATAGTATTTACAACAATTTCCGCTGCATGTGTGAATACTGCAGAACAATATCATAACCGTAATTATTAGCCCGCAAAGACACCTCGAAAGCATACTCAAATTGTTTACATGCGTTATATATGGTACAGACCCGGCAGCTATCCACGTCATCGCCGACGCCGACACAGATGTTTACAGGCACACAAACAGCGTTTCCTTTTCGTGTAGCTAGCAAAGTCGCCTTCCTCAAGGTTGTCGACTGGGGACTCTCGCTGAGTCGTGTAGCCGCCGTCAGGGGTAATTGTGGAACTGCGGCTTGAGCGTCTGTTCTTGCTGAGTGAACGTGTTTTTCATTATGCCTTTGGGGAAACTAACCAAATCACAACAAATTTTTTCAAATATTTAGAAGTGCGGCTTAGCCGGGTTTTGTTTAGTGAGAGTCTGCTGCACTATGTAAAAAGTGCCAAGAGTAATAACAGGAACACTACTGTCCATAATTCGCAACCTTCTGTTGATTGACGTCGCGGTGACCTTCCATACATATAACAAACCTTTGCATAATAATTTTTTCGTTTGGTTTTTCAGAGCTACGAAATGTTACGAAGGTACTCTGGCAGTATAATCCTACAGGACCGTGTGGTATCTTTTTCTATTGGCATCAAGGCAAGTTCTAAGTAAGAAACGCAATGTGCAATACTGCTGATCATCAGAAACGACATTCTAACGCGTTAGCGTTAAGGAGATCGTGTCGCAGAAAATCCAGCGTCCGGCGTCGGGCGTCATTTCGGCAACATATTTTCTAATGACACATACCCAGGCCGTTCATGTGACGCAAGGAATTCCCTGAAATAATTGAATTTCTCCAGCTAAAATGCGTGAAAATATCGCAAACTACGATTGCACCAAATCTACGGACATGATAGGTTTCGTACTGTAATTTGAATATGCGAGAAAACATAATTTCGTTACGCGAAAACTCAAACAAACTCATTTTCCAGCGTTTCTACAATGCACAGACCGGAGACGGCGTCCGCCATTTGCGCACGCCGACGCGTAAATATCTCAAGATTCCATGGAGTGGCTCGCCCGCTTCCTTAAAACACTTCCAGATGGCGCTCACCTCCCCCGCATCGCAGCCCCTGCGACAGGCCGCGATCCGATCAGAAAGCCCGCCTTCGTGCATAGGGTTCGCCGCGAGCGTTTCCCCGTAATGATTACGCTTACTTACGCTGCAGTTGCTGGGAACCGTGAGAAGCAGTCAGGGATCTCTGAATGCATCGCGCTCCATTCTTAAAGGCAAAGCTTAAGCGTCGTCCAAATTTTTCATGTAATCTTACAAACTGAGCAAGCAAAACATTCAAGTGTGCAACGTGCAAACACAGCATTGCAATTTTTAGAAATGAGACTGTCCCGAGGAGCAATGTTACAGGTGGGGGCAGTAAAGAAATCATTATCAGGTAGATTTTTACTGCGCACTGATCAACGATTGCTCCGTAACATAGCAAAATGTAACTAACGATATCTGCGGCACATATGGTCGGCTGTCATCAACTTGCGTCAGTCATACGGCTTATTAAAAGTAGTACTCGCCATACGTAAGACGATGCGGAAACACTCTATATCAGTACTCGCTCGCGCGTAACACCACAAGTTTATGTTTTTTCAATATTTACTTATTCCGACGGCAGGAATTGCACTCGTGGGCGACTGATGGCGGTGCTGAGGTGACGTCAACAGGGCGACCGCCACCTCTGTATCGATTTGCTCGCGCTTTCATTACATGTTAGCGTATGACGGTGCTCTCCAATTCATCCGTGTCCCTCCAATGTATGATGTACTTAACGTACCTTTCATATAATCACAGGCATCGTAGTCAGGTACCCGTTCAAGTGACTACATCATGAAACATCACGCAGAGCGGGTAAACGAGAGTCCACGCAGCTTTAGAAAGGAAGCACAATCTCAAGTTTTATTCGCAAAAGTTTGCCTGGATTGCGAAATTGCAGTAGAACGCTAATTTTGCGTTTAGGTGATAATTCTAGCTCCTCGGTATTACACATATAAAAACCTTGCTGCCAAAAAGCAAGCTTTATATTTAAACGTTCAGGCGGCTTATCTACAACAATAGTTGCATGACGCTCTGCGATGTTTCCCTATCATCACCTATTCTTGACACTATTTTCCTGAACATTACCACTTTCAACTTAGAAAGATTTGTATATTTACGTTAGCATGAAAATACTATTTCTTCTCAACCTGCTTTAGACAACTGGAAACCGTTCAGAAGATATCACTTTATCACCGTAACAGTAATCCCTTGTATGGTAAAGAATACAGGAAAACCTGTGAACATATTATTGCGCTCGTTTGTGCGCCCCGTTCGCCAACTTGTATGTTTCGGGCTGCAGCTATTTATTTGCTCAAAAACCAGCAAACGCCAACGTCCCAGTTTTCATATTATGGTTTGAAACACGCGTCACGGGCTTACGGAAGAAATTGTATCCAAACCGGCAACCTACAACAAACGCTGCCGCTTTTTTTTTTTACGCGGTAGAACAAATTTTCTTGGCGGCACGAAGATTTCCCAGGAAGTTTGCTCGCTTGTCATTGCAGGAAGAAAAACAAAGAATCGTGTTATGCCGAGTGGACTTACGTGCAGGGCCCTGCTCAGTCAATGTGGAAGTAATAAACTTTAACTATACGTCGAAGGTTAGTGCTCAAGTCCAATACTATGTCCTTCTACTAGACGTTCCAAACATTTCATAAACACCACAAATGTACGGATAGGTGTTCCAAAAGGACTTCTTCTTGGGCAAGTTGGTGCTTAGACTTCCTAGGTATATTTGGTGGCGCAAAATACATTTCTTGAAAAGGGAGAGAAGAAAGGAAGACAGTGAAGCACTTAGCTTCTTCTGTCCCTTTTCAAGAAATGTATTTTGCGCCACAAAGTAAACCTAGGAAATACGGATAGGTGGTTGGCGGTATAAGTTATAATGTAAACAATAACGCTTCGACGGTGAGGTACGTAAATTTTCTGGTGTTAAAACTAACCCTTTAAATTCAATTAATTGAGAACATACCCTATTGCAAAAGACATCGTCTTACAGTGCCTTCTAATGTGAAACCATTGTGTTTTTTGACACTGGATAACACTGGGGACGCTGGCGCTCGCTCGAAGTCACCGGGACACCGCTGAGAACACTGGATAAGAGCTGGATCACACTAGACGGGACGCTCGTTTCACTGCTACGACGCTGTGGCTCACTAGTTTGTGCTGTACACGCGCTGGTTCTCGCTGCAGTACGGCAGCTTGCACTGCAAACTGCGCTAGTTGCGTTTGTGCCACACTAGTTTCAGTACGCAAAGAGTGTAGATACTGTTGAATATTAAATGCTTTATACAATTTCATTGCTAGATACTAGCCTCTTGTCCTTAGGATACTGAGGACAATGAGGACACCACTTACTTTACCTCAAAAGCAACGACTTCAATTGTTGAAATAAATGTTTTCTCTCTCCCTCTCTCTCTGATTTGGGTGGGCATGTAAATGCTTACGGATCTAAAAATACAGTCGCCTGTCTCGTCATTCTTAAACGATAAGGGCACCGTGTCGCAAAATATACTGTGTCGGACTCGGCGGAGTTGTTCGTGAGTGAAAATTTCATATACATGTAACATATGTGTATGCCACGCCTTGCTAAATGACATGCGGTACATGTCAGTTATATTGCCACACCATTCTGTCACTAAAGTTGCTCATACCAGTCCAACATTCTGGACAAGGTATTTGAAATTCGGAATTTGAAAATGACAGCCCACAAACAAATGTCATGAAACGAAACACCGACCGCACTTGACTGTTATGTTAAGCATTCTTAGACTTAAATATTGACTTAAATATTAAAAACGTGAAACAATACCAGAAACCTGAATATGATGTAATTTGTTTGGCTGTACACTACCTCCGGAGTCGGCACAGGCAAGAGCCCACGTTTCCACCAGAAAGCTGGCTTTCGTGCATAGCGTTCAACGACAGTGTTTCCCGGTGAAGATTAAGGTTACATAAGCTGCATTTGCCGGGAAGCGCTAGAAGCAGTCAGGGATCTTTCTTGAGCGTAATGAGTTCTTTTGGCAAACATCAACTAGACCAAGAAAGTATCTGTGAAACGCAAAGCTTCTTATTTTTTTTCTGAACAGGATATCGAGTGTGCGAGATCGACATCGTAGAAGATGGACTTCCAGGACCAGGCTCACACGACATTTACCACGTTTGCCAGACAATGTTTAGGTATATCTGTGAACATAACTCACCTAAACCAAGGATTTACCGAGCTCCATAAATCCAAGTATTAAATAAATATAGAAGCAGATTTTTTTATTAAGTTTGCTTTCCGAAGCTTGAAAGCCAAATAAAAGTATAGCTAATTTTGATAATGTAGAAATAATCTTAGGCGCACTGATGCAGATGTCAAATACATGGCGCAGTAAAATAAGTAATATGAAATTTCACTCAAATTTCATGATCCCCAAATATTTGTTTTTCGAAGGTAATACATTTAAACATTTCCGAATATGAAATGGTAATCACCGCTTATGAAACCAACTGTTCTTTGCAGCTCCTAGAGATGAGCTATTTTTCGGTGTTAGTTAAAGAGCCGATTAACGCTGATGGATGAAACCTCTTGGCGCCAGTCGCATGCTCTGACCATGTTTTAAGAATGAGAAGAAAGCAGTTGAAAAATGAATGTGGCGCTCTATTTTGCTGCACACCAGGAAATAATACACCAATATGTTATTTGATGGGTGGCGAAAAATTTCATGGGTTACGTATCTTAAAGGGCGGCTCACCAGGCCCCATATAAAATTATCGTCATACGCTGCAAATTGCTACATGTCCTTTGGGAAGCATTCATCCGCAAAAACTTTTCAAATCGACTCATTAATAGCCGACATATAAATATTTCAGTACCGCGAACCCATGAATTCAGCAGGCGGGCTCCACTGCCAAGTTAGGCGCTTTCTCCACTCGCCCCGTCTAGCCTCCGCAAGCGAAATTCTTTCCCTGCGTTATGCCATACCAGGCCTTGAAGATCACGTCACAGACACTGTCTTCATTTTTTTTCTCCTTGCTTTTTTTTCGGCGCTACGCATTTCAGCTGACAGCGTCGCGTGCAAGCTGTTGTATCGTTCGCGCGGCGCACGACTTTGCGCGCTGTGCTCAAGGACACATGACTAGCGGTATAATTCAGAGCGACACGAATACTAAGGCAGAACAAACGGATTGCAGAGGAACATCGCGCCTTGAAACACAGTAGAAAATGGCGTAGTTTCGGTACCTGCGCACGTGACTGCATCACCGTGGGAACAAGCCGACGAAGCCGAAGTACATTTCTCTTGCTTCGCTGCGAAGTAAAGTAAAAAGAGACGCAGACATTCTGTTTGAGCGTTTGATTATTTCTCTAAACTTCAATTCGTCAATTCATGCAACAGATCACACAAATAACAGATGGTGCCTTGAATAATTCTCGAAGTCACGTGTCACCACGAGCGACGTCACCCTGCGGACCCGGGTACGTAGGTGCAGGGACGCGAGTACGTCACCGTCCCACTTGGAGCGTAGTGGTCGCGAGGAGAAGGGAAAACGGCGCTCGGATTAAAATTTCAGACCTTTCCGCGGCGCGTAGCATTGTAATTTTTTGCAAACACGATCGTTAACGCGCCTTGCATGCTATGCGCTTGTCAGTTCAAAATGGCCAGATCTGAAAAGGGGCCGTTTAAAAAACTACAGCTTCTCGTTCCGTTCATTAAAGCAGCTCTGAAACACATTTCCGTGAAGCCTCAGAAACGCCTTTGAACGACTGTTGTGCCGTCCAGTGATTGCAGAGCCGAACAATTTTTTCTAATAAACCTTGTACGAACGGAGAGAATACGTTCGTCGCGAAATGTTTACCTCTGTTATTCTTCCTTAAAAATTTCCATTTCCCACAAGCGGGGCGTTACGGGTGGCGGTCTCCCGTCTGTGGTGCGACATCACGCAGACTGCATCTTCATTTCCGTCTTTCCGCTTCTTTTAGCTAGCTCTGTTAGCAAGCCGTATACTTCCGATCGCAGTGACTATGCTTACCTCGCGCTCGTCACTTTGTTACGCATGGCTGTTCTCTCCTTCTGACGGCCGTTTAGTTTCAAACTACAATACCAGCTTATCTTCTGCGGCAGTAGTACAAATTCGTGTAGTTCGAAATAAATGTGTGTTCGTTCGGGTAAATATGTCGGTAGCACGCTTGTCTGTTAGCACGTAATACATAAGATTTCTGCGTCTTTGTTTCAATAAATAACTTCTGCAGAAGACGAGTACGTAGTCTCTGCAGACACATTTAACCTTTCTTGAGAAAAAGTTGCCATGGAGCAGGGTGTGTATTGCCATAAGGCCACGAGTCGCTACACTCAGAGTACAATTCGCGTCGTCTTTGCACATTCTTTATGCTGCCAAACCCCAACCAGTTGAGAAAATGAATCCTACCTTTATAGATATTGAGCTTGCTCTTCCATTTAGGGATTCCTTAATGAGTGTGATCTAAGCTAACAACGTGAAAAAAAAACACTTAACGACATACTTGAGGGGCACCAGATTACCTTTTTGTGCCCGAAACAGTGCCAAAACCAAATATCGAAAACGTTGACCACTTCAAACTGAAAAAAATACATGCTATGGAGAACTGAAACAGGTTCAGCATCATTAGTAAAGCTTGCCAAAAGAATGGAGAAATTTGAGAAAGAGAGAGGTATTGCGAAGAGAAAAAGGTGTTTTTTTCTCCCACCCTTTATGAAGCCCACTGAAGTCCAGAAGAATAGAGTGGAAAAGAAAATCCGGATAAATACAGGTAATAAGAAAGGAGCACCGAGTTTCTCGCACATCTATGTCGTTTTCACGTACGTTTAAATAACTTTGGTGTTATTTTCAGTGGCAATATATTTGTCTTCAATGCATCATGCACTGTGTATTGTGAAGGTTCGTGAGCCCAGGGACTCAGATACCGGCAGCAAAGTCATAGACAGTACGTGCATTTGTCAACCACGGAGGGCAACAATTGCACTTATGATAAGCTAGCAAGACGCTGAACTGTTTCTATAGTGGTCCAATCAATGCACGGCTGATGCGAGTTCTTAGAACGCGTGTCCTTACTGACGATACGAAAAGGCTTCGTAAGATGGTCACTCGTAATACTTGGTGACGAGATTGGACGCATTGGCGATTGCAGACTTGCAGCGCAGTTTCTACGACGAAATTGTAGAGGCGGGCAGCGCACGAGCAGACCCTGAACTGCTCGCGCGAAAACAAGGCAAGCCCACGCTGACAGCAATGCCATTACCACTTCTGCGACCCCAGCAGGCGGGTTGTGTCGGACCCTTTCATGTGGCTTGCCTGAACATCACACTCTCGACCAGAGTCAGCTGCTACCGCTGGGCTCGAACTCTCGTTCACCGCAGGAACAGCACTAACTAGTTTTCTCTGGTTCGCACTGCAGCTCTGGCCTGGAACACTGGTTCACCACAGGACAGGCCAATCTCGTTCCGGCTGGTCTGGTAGCACCGGCTCTGTGCGTGTTGTGCCCCAGGTTGAGCCCGTACACGCCATGGCTAGCCTGGCAGCACTAGCTCAACCATGTTCTGTTCCGAGAACCGAGAGCTTCCACGCACGATCGTCTCGAGCGCACGTATTCACTTTTTCGTGGCATGCGTTGGTTCCTGCGATGTTGCCCTACTAGTTTCTTCAGTACATTATACACACATACTTAGCAGTTCCTGAACGGGGGACACACACTCAAGCACAAGCTAACAGCACATTACAAGGGACGAATCCGCGCACCACGAATAAGACGATCTGTTTACAATGACAATCCGTCACAAATGTTCAGTGAAATCCACGCGACTCATAATCAGCGCCAACGTTCAAACCGCGCATGTACTCAACATGAAATTCATACTCTATAAAAAGGGAACTCCAACCTAGGACCCTGTTATTATGTTGTTCACTGATTGAATGTATGTCAGTGGCTGATGATAGCATTGCAATAGGAACGGTCGGCCATACAGAAAACGTCACATTTCTGAATTACCGAAACTACGGCAAGGCCTTCTGTTTCTATTGTAGAGTAGGCTTAAAGAGACTGTAGTCATTTCCGGTTTGCGTGAGCTACTGGGCGCCGAAGACTTTCATGTTCCTGGAGTAGTAGTGCTCCTAAGCTTCGTGAAAACACATCTGTGCATAAAATAAAAGTCCAATAGCGTACTGGCTTGGCCTATTGGTCATTCCGTGGCCAATAGGCCCTTCACGGCGTGAAACACTTTTGCGTGTTCACCACGCCAAAGTAATTTATTTCGGAAGCCATTTTTGTAAGTTCGGTCAATCCGTATGTCAACTGAGCGTAATTGAGCACAACGTCGCGATAGTACTCCCAAAAGGCCCAGGAAGACTCAGTTCTCTTTTAGTGTGCGGTTGTACAGCGACTCGAATCTTGTAGTAGTGCTTTTCCTCGTCTGTAGTACACCTTGCCGGACGATGTGACCAAAAAGCTGGTCGTCGGGCAGATGACTTGGCTTTTTGCGCCTTAATTGTCAAGCGAGCTGTTCTGACGCGGTCAAAAATTTTGTCGGTGTTTCCAGATGGTTTTCCCAAGTCTCGGTGGCAACAAGCACGTTATCAAAGTACTAGAACACATTGGAACTGCCTTCTGTGATGACTGCCATTAACCTATTAAACACTCGCCGGTGCAGTCTTGATGCCGAAGGGAATAAACTTGAAATGGTAGAGTACGGACTCACATGAAAATGCCGTGAGCTCTCTAGACTGGCTGGCCATCGGTACTTGCCAGTAGCCTTTAGTAATATCGAAGCGTGAGAAAGAGTTACATCCCGTGAGCTTATCACACATCATATCTGTGCTACGGGTCGGCTCGCAATCTGGGAGAATAGCCTTATTGAGTTGGCCAAGGTCGATGCGCAACCTCATTGTGCCATCTTTCCTTTTAACGACCCCTACAGGTGAGTTGTAGGCCCAAGTTGATCTTTCAATGATGCCCAGCTGCAACGTGTCATTCACTTCGTTTTCCACGGCTTATCTGACAACAAACAGAGACGGATATATTGTGTAAACTGGATGGGAACCTCTGAAATTACCTTTCATTCACAATGAGCAATCTCCATCCTCCCCGGTAAATCGGAGAAGATGTTTTTGAAGTTGCTCAGATCCTACCTGATTTCGTGTCGCTCGTATGCTGTGAGCTCCCAGGCTATTTGACGTCCCTGAAGTCCTGCCTCTGTCCTAGTGTTACGTGTGGGACATCACCGGGAAAATCCTGCTCTGACACAATCTCAGTCGGCTGAGCGTTGGTAGTGCTGCAACCATTCTCGGCTTAGTGGCTTGCGCTCTTCATATTTCTTTAACATGTTTATATGAAACAGCGGGACCTTATTGCCAAGATTGACAAAGTAATCCAGTTCACTGCGCTTTTTTATGACTGCAAACGCACATTTTCAAGAGAGCACCAGTTTGTTTTAATCGGTTAGTAATAATACTAGCACGCGGTAACCTGCAAAAAGTTTTCGCTTCCTCGCTTTCTTGTAATACTGTCGTTTCTACAGTTTTTTCGCCTTCTCTAATTCATCATGTGCAAGTGCACTTGTACGTTCCAGATGTCACCGAAGCTCCATCATATATGTATATGTCGTCTTTGTTTGATTGTCTAGGCAAGTATTTGCCCATAGCTCCTTGAGAACAGCTATGGGCCCTCGAACATCTCGGTCATATAGCCACTCAAACTGAGAGAACCCAGTGCTAATTGATAGAAGCTCTCTATAGGCGAAAAGTCACGGTCCAAGGTAGTGGTCGCAGCTTTTTGGGCACTCTTGACACATGCACCCTGTCATGCGTTTAAATGTGACATTAAAGCGTTCTACCTGACCATTAGCCATCGGATGGTAGGGTGTAGTAGGCAGTTGTTTAAAGGAGAGCAGTCGACTAAACTCCTTCTTGACTGTGGACATGAAAAAAGAACCGCTATCACTGATGATTTCCCTTGGTATGCCAACGCAACATTTCTAGGAGGCCCTCTGCAACCTACCTCGATTCAACTGAGGGTACTGCAACTGCATCGGGGTATCGCATTGCAAAATCTACCATAGTCAGCATATAACGATTCCCCTTTTCAGAGGTTGAGGACAATAGACCGATGAAGTCGGTTCAAACTCTTGTGAATGGTATCACGATGATAGGCAAGGGGCCCATGGGAGCGCGTCCCACCAGGCAACAAGAAACCGTCCGCTGACATACGTCACAAGACTTCATAAAGTACTTTGTGTCGGACTCGACAACGGGCCAGTATAAGTTTCCGGTAACCCTGCTCACTGTTTTCGTGATCCCCCGATGACCGACTAAGATGCCTTCATGTGCTAATTTCAGCATTATTTTTCGCACTTGTCATGGCACCACGAGTTGCTCCAGTTCCTTCTGATAAGGTAATTTGTGCTTGCGGAATAGCGTCTAGTCTCGAAGGAAGAGCACCATTTGCCGATGGTTCCACACAATTTTCTTGCCAACCGCCTCCAAACAATTCCGTAGCGTTTCATCGTCACTCTGATATTTCTTA
Organism: Dermacentor variabilis; assembly: GCF_050947875.1. Lineage (NCBI taxonomy): Eukaryota > Metazoa > Arthropoda > Arachnida > Ixodida > Ixodidae > Dermacentor > Dermacentor variabilis. Next base: position 115,221,354 of record NC_134573.1, read on the forward strand.
AGAACCTCGCTTCCTGCATGCAAAGCAGGAAGTGACATCACAGGTAAGGTTGTACCTTCTACCGCCTTTGTTACCGCTGCTCCTCCCTATATTGTCGCTGGTTCGGAGGTCATTTCAAACGTGTCGTCCTGTAGCAAGTCCTTGGATTTTCACTGGTACTTCCTAAGATCATCGGATACTCTGTGCTCGTTGTTATTGTGATTTTTGTAGCAGCAGTCCTTCCTCCATCTTCTTTCAGTCTTCATGCGAGCAGTGAAGTGATGGTGCGATTCAATGGGAAGTAACTTATCCGATAATACCCCGTCTTTGATGTTTCCCGAAATCACGTCATGCAGTTGGTCCGCCATGCACTTTGCGAGCACCTCACCTACAAAAAATAGACTCTGCGAGAAGACTTTGGCTTCTGGAATGTACCGCACACTACGATCCAGTAAATATAGTAGGTTGTTCCAGTAAATTTGTCCTTAGGAACTAAGGCTTATGGCATGACAGCCGCGTTGCAGCCGGTGTCCCGCAGCACTTTAACTGTGCTCTTTTCCAGAAACACTTTGGCGATGGGCAGGTCCTCGTTTCCACCAGCAGTCACACCTCGGTTCGCCCGCAGTGTTCACGACGGGAATCTTCTTCCCATCTTTTAGAACGACGTAACCCTCGTTCTCGGTTAACTTTGCATTTTTTTCTCTACAGAAACCATACACGATGCCTCTCCCTTGTCCACCCTTGCGGCCCTAATGTTCTCACTGCTATGAAGCAACTTGTCATTTCGGCCATGTGTTTGGGAACCTCTTCTAGTCCACGACCAGCAGTCAGCTGCTCTATTACATTTCTTGTCACAAAGGAAACAGTGTTTTGCGGTCTACTACGTTTTCTTTGCAGGCTCCAAATTCGATGCCGCCAGTCTTGCTTCTTTGGGGACACGTTATTTTCTTCGATTTGAGAGCGTCTGTGCTTCCATCAAGCTGTCAGTGGTGTTAGACAGCAAACTCATTATCTAGAACTTTCTTTCCTGGAGAATGATTCTAAATACTGTGGAATACCGTTTCATAAGCTGCTCACTTATGATTGATTATCTCAAGCTAGAATAGCTTCTCTCTGTCTTGCCCATTTCTAGCCGACGGTCAAAGTAGCCGGAAAGTCTTGCAGCATACTACAGGCCGGACTCGTTGTCTTCCGGCTTGGCTTTTCTCTCGATAGCCTTCTGCGGTGTACTGGAACCGCTGCAGTAACGCCGCTCTTAGCTGACCATAATTCAGCGCAGGTGTCGGATCTGAGGGGTCTATCATGGTTAGCGCGTCTCCGGCCATACATAGATTCAGTGAAAGATCCCACTATCCACGGGGCCACCTTGACACTTCGCGATCCATTGCAACCACTGCAGGTACGCGTCGAAGGCGGTGCCAGTTTGTGGAGACTGCAAACATCCCATGAACGTGTGGCATGGGTGGCGCCTTGACAGTCTGAGCGCCTTGAGAGTCTGAATGTTGTCCATGTCTGTAGGTGCGTCGCTAACGTTTAGGTTTTCTTACAATGTGACGAAGCAGGTTTTGAACATGCCGTTTCTAATGCTCTCGCAGTGTTCTCTAATTGTCTTGATCCCTTGGTTGCGACCCATTAGCATGCAAGAGACAACTCCGTTACATTTTTAGACCTGTATTGCTCCGCTAGCCATGCCTGCTTGTGTTACGAACCGAGGGAAACCAAGCCCGCCCATCTTTTCCTTCTACCCATTCAAAGCTAGTGAAGAAACCTATAGCGCGCTAATGCTTTTATAACGTGGTTGTGAAGTGCTGTGAACACAGATGGGCCGGTAAGTTCCTCAACCAGGCACGCCGTCATGACAATTCAGGTTTTTCTTCCGCCCTACTTGCCTCAGTAGACGAATCGCTGCTGAAGTATTCCAGGAACGCTCACGTAGCCTCTCACCATGACGCACGCGACTGCATTCCATGACCAGTGGTCATTCCCTACGTGCCCAGTTTTTTCGCACAGACTTCGCAAAATACGTCCATACGCTGGCGTCAACGTGGGATTCTCAGCACCAAAGCGGTTGTCCGCACTCTGGAAAAAAGTAAACGCACAGAAGAAACCAACTGATGTCTGTGCAATCAGGCACAAGTAAGCCTACATCAAGCACATGGGTCAGCGGGTCGTTTAGTAGGTTCCGCTGATGCGTGATAAGGTGCACGTTGTCAGAAAGGTAGATGTCTGAACACAAGGCTCACAGAGCATAACTAACACTGCTCTAGAGAAGATACCGGTCACCTAAAAAGCGGCTGACTGCTATTTGGCACCTGTTCAGATTCCTTGCAGGAAAGCGTTGGTGAGTATCTATGCATGCTATCTTACAGCTAGCTGTACGTAGCTTTGTTCGTTGGATTGCTGCGGTAAAGCCGGCCTGCAATATCCAACACCTGCAACACTAATCTGCGTACGATTCAGAGCATTGAAGCCCAAGCCCTTAAGATATGCCTTGGCTTACCACACAGTGAGTCAGCAGCTGAAACCATGGTCATTGCGCAGGATTACCCAATCACGATGCACATTACTGTTGAGATAATGCGTATACATCTCAGATATTATGCTATGATACCTGCCCACGACCTAGCGAGCCCCACGGCTGAAAGGCCCTGCTCGATATTTAGCACTAATGTCAGTTAACATCGTGCTTTGTTTACTTCAGAGTACGCACCTGCGGCCAAGCGAGTGTTTATTACGTGGTGTTTGAGCCGTCCACAAGTACATATAATGAATCCAGGACTACAGAAGAAGTCTGAACTACCGGCCCCTGCTGTAAAACAACTGAGCTGACTCCTCTTGCATGAAAAGTACAGCGACCACGTGCACATCTATACCGATGGATCGACTACGTCATCCAGTTCTGGTGGTGCGGTGGCTATAGCAACGCGAGGAATAACAGTGCGGTTCAAGACGTCGCATGTAACTACTTCAACGGCGGCATTCATTCTGAAAGACCTAGAAAATGGGTTGTGTTCTCGGACTCAAAACCGGCATTACAGTGCACGCAGTCAGCTATCCGACGTGGATGTCATGAACAGCTGACATACGAAATCGTGAAACTTCACGATCAAGTCCAACAAAAAGGTCACGAGGTTGTCTTTCAATGGGTACCTGGCCATTGTGGAATCAGTAGCAATGATTCCGCCGATAACGCTGCTCGCACATCACACCAAGAAGAGCACAGCGTTCAAACTTCGCTTTAAAGGACAGACGCCGCGAGGAAACTTCGACACCTGGCACGCAGTCTCCGACTGACTGAGTGGAACTCGCCAAACTTAGGACTTACACGACTGCAGCGATTAAACACCTCACTGCAACTCCGACCTCAATTCGGGCTTCTTCGACGTGAAGCTACGCTTCTCTGTCCCCTTTGGTTAGTAGTTGACTTCTCGAAGGCATAATCTACATTAATTCGAGCCACCGACAGTGCAGCATCTGAGGTCTGCGGCATCTAAGAAAATATCAACCACTTGCTGTGCCACTGTCCACAATATGCCCCAGGAAGACACGAGCTTGCCAGCGCTCTGCAAAAACTGGACAGTCGGCCGCTTTCCGTGCAGGTGCGGCTGGATCGCCGCCCCCATCTCTCGTCGGCCCGTAAAGCGGTGAAGGCACTTTTATGCTTCTTGAGGACGACGGGCTTGTGGGAACGTCTGTGACTATTAATGCAATTAATATTAGATCACATGCGTCAGTGAACTCACCGATAATTTCCTTCTTTCGTTCCCTCCTCCCTGTGCTTGTCATCTTTGTTTTCCCCTTACCCACTCCACCGGTGTAGGCTAGCCAGCCGGACGTTGTTCTGGTTAACCTCCCTGCCTTCTGCTTTTCTCTTTCCTCCTCCCCGCCGAAACGTCACGCATGTCCATAGTCTAATATTGCTCACGCTTAGCAAGCGTGAGTGCCGACGATTTTTTGCACGCTTATTCTAAGCGTGATGTGCTTTCACGCTGAAAAATAACGCTTCCTAAGCACGACTCGCGGGATGCGTAACGCTTGCGAAGCGTGAGTGAAGGCTATTTTTTGCGCGCTTGTTTTAGGCGTGGTGCGCTTTCACTCTAAGCGCTCACGCTTGCCATCCGTGACTGGCGACCTTCCTTGATGCGGCATTCTCCTCCTCTTTAAGGTGCCCTTCTGACCGTCAGATATCATATGAAAAGAAAGCTTAAAAAGATAATATTTGCCGTGCCAAATTTATGGGTGTGGCGGCAGCTTGGGGAGTATACTGACGCAAAAGGAAAGAAAGTTGGGCGAGTCGGTACGGTAACATAATTTTGGATTGTAGCGCGAAGTGACATGGACTTTTAGTCTCTGTCCATGTCACTTCGCGCTACAATCCAAGAGCATACTGATGCCCGCCATTCAATAGTTAATTTTAAAAAAAGTTCCATTTTTTTATCTTGCACATGTGCAAACTAGTCCACTTCACTGCAACAGCTTAACATGAGGTAGCTAGCTGGACTATAATGGCGGAATGCGGTTTGTATTACAGGTAGTAAGCATAAAATAACAGGCAAGCTTTCATTAATTCAATGGCTAATCTCTGCATGTTCTACCTAACGACACATATTGCGTGCTTACGCACAGATCAAGAACGGCAATGCCTCGTTGTACGGTATATTGCCAAGATCGCTATGCCTTCACAAGAATACGTTTGCTTGCGTATATGTTGAAGAACAAGTAGGCTTCCAAGCGCTAAAAAGGTGGCCAGTCTATGCTTATTGATCGTTCTCGCCTTTACAACCTTACAACAGGCCTGAAAGTTGTATAAGAAGAAAGTTATTCATTTGTTTTCTTTAAAACGTTGTAATTTTATATTGACGTGTTCCTATATATGGACTGCTTAAATATCGAAAGCAGCGGCAGAGGTGATCATCTCATTTTAACAACCTTTAGGAGATGCATCATCAAAGACCACCAATTCCGTTAAGTCGATAGGTACAATGGCTCATTGCCAATCTTGAGCAGTGCTTAAGCACACAATATGTGCCGTTAGTCACAGCATGGAGAGTAGCCAGTGAATTAATTTCTTTTCAGTTCATTTCATTTTCATTTCATTTTCATTTTATTCCCTTCAAGACCCCGCAGTAGGGCTATTACATAAGGGGTGGGAATACAACATATACAAACAAGTGTTGTAATGCATTCAATTCTGTAGATAAGAAGCTGTTACATCTTGAACAAATTGTGAAGAGCAGGTGATGGAAGTGATTTGATGAGGAAGGCCATTCCAGCATTCCGATGCTCGTTAGAAAAATGAGGCTGAAAATGTTTTTGTGCGTGATTGTGGTTGTGCTACCTGCTGGTGATGGCCAATGCGTCGTGACCGGAGCGTTGGAGGAACAATGTATGGTGGTCGATTAAGCATCGAATAGTAGAACCTGTGGAAGAGGGAAAGGGTAGCAAAGCGGCGACGAAGGGATAGAAGCGAGAAGGAAGATTCTTTTTTTAAAGATGATATGCTGACGTTGTAAGAGTATGTGGAATGAATATACCTGGTGGCGAGGTTTTGAACTGCCGCGAGGGCATTGGCGAGATATGCTTGATGCGGATCCCAGATAGCAGATGTGTATTCGGGTTTCGTTCTTACCAATGACCTATAGGCTAACAGTTTTATATGCAATGGAGCGAGGCGAAGGTGACGTCTTAAAAATCCCAATGTTTTGTTAGCCGATGAAATAACATTAGTAACATGCGCATTCCAGGTTAGATTATTAGTCAAGGTGATACCTAGGTATTTGTGGGATTCCACTGATTCCACGGTGACGTCACCAATCTGATAAGAAAAGTGAAGAGGACGATGATGACGGGTAAATGAGACAAGTTTGCATTTAATGGAGTTGAGTGTCATCAGCCAAACATCGCACCATACATGCACGCGGTCAAGGTCAGATTGAAGAGTTATTTGGTCAGTGATGGTATTGACTGCGCGGTAAATAACGCAGTCATCGGCAAACATACGGTTATGGCAGGACACGTGCGAGGGTAAGTCGTTAATGTAAATTAAGAACAGAAGGGGCCCAAGGACGGACCCCTGTGGTACGCCTGATGTGAGGAGTGTAATGTTTGAAGCGTGGTTATTAAATGAGACATACTGTGAGCGGTTAGTTAAAAGTTGCTCAAGCCATTTTAGGAAATCAGGATGCAAATTCAAGCGAGAAAGTTTTAGTAATAGGCGTCGATGAGCTATTTTGCCAAACGCTATCGCGTAATCCGAAAATATGGCCTCTGTTTTTATGTTACGGTCAAGAACAGCATGAACGTCATGAAGAAATAGTGCAAGCTGGGTCTCGCAAGAACGGCCCCTGCGGAACCCATGCTGTGAAGGATGAAAGAAGTTGTTAGCGTCTAGAAAGTTCATAATATGAGAGTAGATTACATGCTCCATGACCTTGCAGGGAACACACTTGTCAATGAGATGGAGCGGTAATTTAGGGGAGAATTTTTGTTGGCCGATTTGTAGACTGGAGTAACCTTCCCAATCTTCCGCTCGTGTGGCATGGTGCCTGTGGAAAGCGACTGTGAAAATACTAAATAGAGAAACTCTGCAGTAATGTGTTTCGTGTTTTTTAGTAGTTTAGAGTTAATGTCATCGATGGCTGATGATGAAGACACTTTAATATTTTCTATCACAGATAAGAGCCCGCGTACTGTGAATGTGATGGTTGACATGTTGCATTGTATACTTGTGGCTGGCGGGGGAGGAACTGTGTCCATTTCATTAGTGAAGAATGAAGGAAATGCGTTGTTGAACACATTAGCGCAGGTTAAGTCTATCACCGATTCACCCGGCTCGTTAGTAAGATTATTCATACGCGCTTCTTTGGGGTTTATCACCTGCCAGAACTTTCTTGGATTAGTAAAATGTTTGGCAGGTCATAGTGAAAAAAGGCTTGCTTGGCATCGCGAATTCCGAATAAGTACGCAGCTTCAGCAGCGTAATATTTCTCCCGCGTAACTGAGCTTGCCTTAACTTTAGCGTGGCAATAAAGGCGCTTTTTTATTTTCTAGTCGTTTTAAGGATCTCGTCAACCACGGTTTTTGTCGATTCGATGGAATGGTTATCTTAGGAATAAATTGGTTCTTTAGTTTACACAGTTTGTTTTTAAACAACAGCCAGTTATCATAAATCGAATGGTTGTCAAATTCATCTGCAAAGGTAGAAAAGAATGCGTAATCAAATCTTGTCTCTTATTTTGTGCTTACTGTCTGTACTATAAGCCGCATTCCATAATTACAGTACAGTTAGCAAGCTCATGTTACGCTATCGCAGTGCAGTCTTCTAGTTTGCACGTGTGCAAAGGTGACAACTGAAAGTTGACATTTAAATTTAGCTATTTAATGGCGGGCGTCGGTATACTCTCCAAGCAGTCGCCACGCCCATAATCGCGGCGCAGCAAATATTATTTTCTTTCAGCTTTCCTTTTGAATGATTTCTGACGGACAGAAAGGTACCTTACAGAGGAGGAGAATGCCGCATCAAGTAAATAAAAATCCTATCTTTCCCCTTCACTAGGCGTTAGGAAGGTCGCCAGTCACGGATCCACAAGCCTCACATTGCTATCCTTGCGACTCAAGACGATGAAAGGACGAGAGGGTCTTTATGCGGTTTCAGTAAGGCGGCTCACGTAGACCGAGTCGCGAGCAAGACGGCGCTTGTCCAAGGACCGTTTGACCAGCTCATTGACGTAGGTGACGGGGGACCGGCACTCGACGACGCGTTATGGCCCGTGATACTTGTAGCCAGGAGAGTGGAATGGCAGTCTGGGCTAGTCGAGGGATTCAACGGCAAAGCTCTACACATGCTTATCGCTGTCGCGGCGATCTTTCTAAGGTGGGCTTGGATGTCGGACGTTAATGAGCGGGCCAGCTGACGACACTCTCCTGGATGCTGTGCGACGTCGGAAATTGGACCGAATTCGGAGCCGTCCGGGTGGTACGGTAAAATTCTGTCAAGTGTGGACGATGCGTTCGCGGCCACATAAAAGAAAGAAATGGCGAAAAGCCTCTCGTAGACTGTGTCGCGGTGTTATATGCATAAGTCACGAAGGAGAACGACGTTCTAATCGGAATGGTCAGATTCAATGCACATCGCAAGCATGTCTCCGAGACACCTGAGACATCTGAGACGTGTGTGACCCTTCAGCACCTGATATTTGAGTGCCCCGCTCTCACTGCGTAGCGCATGTCGCTACTGAGAGACTATTGTTTCTTTGGCCGACGGTGTACGACACTCGACGAATGCTTGTACCCCGGTGGTTATGCTTACCGACACGATCTAGCTCAACGCAATCTCTCTGCATTTCTAGAAGTAAATAACTAACGTTCACGTCCATAGGTTATTTTGGTTTTCAGATGACAAGACCTGAGACTTTATTGCGTCTATTTTAACGTTCTTTTGTACCGTGAGATGCAGTGGCCGGCCCTAGTATGCGTGACCTGTACTGCGTGTGTTTGCGGCCTGCTTTATAATTTGAGATTTGTGATCTTGCTCTTTCTATTCTCGTCGCTCCCCATCTCCTAGCTTCCGTGTTTACAGTTCTGTACCGTCCTATTTTGTGAAGAGTAGGCAGACGAGACCCTTCCGGTGGTAGTTGCCAGCCTGCTTCTCGCTTTCATTTTCCGGTCAAGTGTATATATGCTTTAAAACTAATAATAATAATAATAATAATAATAATAATAATAATAATAATAATAATAATAATAATAAGAGTAATTGCTATACAGCTACCATCTTATGCTTTGAGGAATATGGGAAAAGGTCAAGGCTGTAGTAAACGTGAAATCAAAGGCGCGGGAGAGAAACGGGGCTTTATTTCATATTTAGTAAAAGTCATCGAAAGCAATATAAGCTAATAACGTTAGAAAATATGTAGTCTAATTAAAAGCAACTTACTTTGTTGTTGAAACTACTCTAAATAAACGGCTTCGCTGGAAACTGGGCTATGGTTCTACAAACTCACAAAAGTCTGCTGTCATTATTTGCTTTCTTTAACGAGAGAATGCACCACCGAGCGCAACCGCAAGGAAACTATTTTCTGTTTCAGTGAAAGTATACTGGTGTATTCATTCAGTGTTACAGACAACTGTCGTAATACACTTGGTATCTTTTGCCTCCCGGGCATGAACCTTCGTATTCTCTTATGCAGTTTTCTGATGGTCCTGATTTCACGTTTCCTTTCCAAATGTGGAGTTCGCATTTTGGTTGGCCTGTGAAGGAAAACAAAAATTTTAGCATCTTCTATATCTTGTGTAATTCCGCTAGAGTATGTAACGCCTTACGGTAAATTTAGTTAACATAGGCATTCTTGTGCAGCTGCTTGCTAGAAAAACATACTGATTAGAAATATTCCAGTTATCTTCTATATAAAGCAAAACAAACTCAGTAATACCGAAAATGCTTCCTAACTAATGCCTACCCATGGGAAGTTTGATTTATGGTAATGTAAGTGTGCGCTTATGGAGTATTGTAGTTGACTGATTTGTAAGTAAAGATAGTAAGAAAGAAATATTTAGTTGAACTTTTTAAATTTACATTAAAAGTTATTTTTACACCAACCTCACAGACCTTTAAGGTCTCAAGAATGCCGCTGAATTCAAATGGGTATGTCCACTTAAGTAAATTTCTGGGGCCTTACTATAAGTGCTATCAAGTTAAACTGTATTCAAGGCCTTACGCCCAAAAAACCGCGATTTGATTGTGAGAGACGCTGTAGTAGGGGACTCCATATTAATTTTCACTACCAGATGATGCTTAACGGGCCCGATGTTCAACACGGGGATTACACTGGCGAGACAAATGTGACACTCGATGAAGAATTTCACGAGTCAGAGACCCGCGCAGCTCTCCACGACCTTAATGGCAAATCAGCACCTGGTCCCGACAAGGTTACGAACAAGACTCTAAGAAACCTCGATGATGCCTCGATAACCGCTCTTACGGCATACATCAACAAATGCTGGCGAGCAGGTTGCATCCCAGAGGCGTGGAAACGCTCTAAAGCAGTCCTGATACCGAAGCCAGGCAAGCCGTCCAGCCTCGATCACTTGCGGCCCATTTCCTTCATATCCTGCGTTGGCAAGGTGATGGAGCACGCGTTCCTCTCCCGCATCAACCACCACCTCGAGTACACTGGAGCCTACCCACCCACTATGGTGGGCTTCCGGTCACACCTCTCCACTCAAGACGTCATGCTCCAGCTCTACCACCGGATTATCAATGACCCAACTAGTGGCAACCGGGCCATCCTCGGCCTAGATTTGGAAACGGCATTTGACAATGTAGCCTGAGCCGCATTAACAAGCTCAACTTGGGCGAGCGAAGCTACAACTACGTCAGAGACTTGCTGTCGCGCCGCACAGTCACCCTCGCGGTCGGCAGCACGACATCCGACGAACATACACTAGGAAGCACCGGCACTCCTCAAGGATCAGTCAAATCCCCGCTCCTTTTCAACCTCGTGATGCTGGGTCTCCCGGCCTACCTCGACGAGATCGATGGCCTCCATCACGCCTTGTACGCAGATGACATCCCCCTGTGGGTCAACAAGGGCAGTGACGGTCAGATAGAATGCACCTTACAAGCAGCGGTCTCTGCAGTCGAAACCTACCTCCAAGACACAGGTCTCCGACTATCTCCACTGAAATCGGAGCTGCTCGTCTACCGCTCGCGCCGCCGGCCCAAGCCTACAGCCGAATCGCGCCAATGTGACGACATAATCCTCTATACGCAAGACGGCTCCTGCATTCCCCGAGTCCCGAAGATACGCATCCTAGGCATGCATATAACAGCCAACGGGTCAAACATAGAAGCTATTCGCAAAATCGAAGGCAACGTTACCGCGGCTACCCGCCTGATCAAACGCATTACAAACAAGCACACGGGCATGAAGGAGGACAGTGTCATGCGCCTCATACACTCTTTCGCAATCAGTCACATCACTTATGTGGCTGACTTCCACAACTGGAATGTCACTGAAAGTGAGAAAATCAACACCCTTATACGCAAGACTTACAAGATCGCCCTTGGCCTACCGGAGTCCACAAGCACTGCTCGTCTGCTACAGCTGGGGGTATACAACACGCTTGAGGAAATCGTCGATGCGCAAAGAACCTCTCAACTCGAACGCATGTCTCTGACAGCCACGGGCCGGTACATCCTGCAGAAACTCGGCTTCAACTACCACGTCCAACACGGTCAGAAACAGGTTATTCCACCTGACCTCAGCGACACGCCGATTGTCGCCCCTATACCTCGAAACATGCACCCCGAATTTAATCGGGGCCGACGCCAGGCCCGTGCCAAGGCACTGCTGCGCTCCTTTGGTGGAAAGAGGACTACGCGCTTTGTAGACGCCGCAGAATGCACACGAGAACACCGGTTCACGGCGGTAGTCGTAGACGTTAGCTCCAGGCTTACGCACGCGTGTAGTGTCGCAACGGAATACCACGAAACAGCAGAAGAGGTAGCGATTGCGCTTGCGCTTACAAACTCCCTCTGCGAGGTAGTGTTTAGCGACTCACAATCCGCAGTTCGCAACTACGCGCGGGGGCGCATTTCCTCCGACGCTCTCCAGATTCTAAGGAAAGCTGGTCGACAGCACTTCGATAACACAGCCATCATATGGTTTCCAGCGCACGTCGCCACCCACACCGATGAGGGCCTCATTAACTTGAACGAGGTAGCACACCGCTCTGCGCGAGAACTGACCCGCCGCGCAGATTCGGGGACCGCCTCTTCGAGTTCGGAACTGCTGGCTCAAAACACGCGAGAACGCCTCCATTCTGCATTTCGCCTCCATCGAAATGCGCCCTCCGCGGCCCGGATTTGATCCTGCGACTTGGTGCTTAGCAGCGCAACACCATAGTCACTAAGCCACCGCGGCGGGTGCTATCGATTTCAGAAGATTAGCCTCCTCGTCTGCGAGATTTTTGTTGTGACTTTTGATGGAGTAGCAAAAGGATGCGAAGCGTCAAACTATTTCATTGCAATGTTGAGGATGGTAATTTGGAACCAGTAATACCCGAGGATGATTGTTTTATGAATGCGACCTGAACACTGACTGGCTTTAACTCTAATTTGCAATATCTTCCTAAATAAGCCTTTAAAACGAGTGCGCACTTCTGCATCTTTCATGCCGTAAATAATTCGCAGGTAAAATATGATTTGTCTGCGTCCTATTAGTCTCCTTTGAAAGTAGTCTGTGCTGTGCATTCATTAGATAAGCCGATTGCTGAAACCCTACGTGTACTCGTCGCTAGTTATCCCAAACGCGTGAGTATGTGCGACGTAATTGAGCGTATCCTTGGGAGACCCGAAGGCAGCTCAAGTATATTTTAGCTTTTAAAACCCCTTCTTGTAAACCACTGGTATATAACGAACGTTAAAAGGAAATTTTTTTTCGTTTATAGCATCGTTAGATTAGGCTGCAAGCACGTACATGGACACAAACAAAATAAAGATGTCTTCTGCTTTGTTGTGGTTAAAACCGTTTTATTTTTATTATCAAAGTGATCAAGACGTAACATCCCAGGGTCGGATGCCATGTTCACAGTGCATTCCGGACTTTCACGTCTCGCTTCATTCTAAACAAAACCTCACCTGCGATCTTCGTTGCTTGTGATGGCACACTAACTCAGATGAAATTACTGCCAATTTTCTAGAAGCCAAGCTTATGGTACAAATATGACTAAACCATTTCTGTGCACTTCCGGAGGTGCCTCGCTTTATATTCGTGTCGAATATTTTGCGTAATTGATTCCGCGCTCATTTTGAAAAGGAATAAATGCAATGAGCGCTGTACATTCCTCAAGGTGTATCAAGATAATATATAGTGCCAAGACAACAGAAAGAGAAAACCTACAATATACCCTCTCCATCTTATTGCAGTCATGGTATACATATTTGCCTGCAACTTTGTTTAGAGGTGGGGAGGAAATAATCCTCCACATCGAGGGTAGGCTAAATTTCCCCCACGTCGTACTCATTGTCGCTCCATTTTACCTAAAAGTGCGCATTGTCGCGAGACACCATCTCTTTCCTAGAGGTACTGCCGTGGTTTAATGGATGTTCGATGGGCCCCGTTCTTACACTAATGGCGAATGAAAAGTTTTCCTTGCCCCCAAAATTTGCAGCCAATAAACAAATTTTGCATGCGTTTTGAGCCAGTGGTACAATCTTTTTTTTCGGTGATAACAAAGCGCGCCGTCTCTTATCGTGTAATATGTACGTGCCAAATTACTCTGTAATTAGGAGCACTCACTACACAGTGCATACAGTGTCACCCGACCACCTTGACGACAGTCCTGTGGAGTCTAGAATGCCACAGAAAAAATATCGTATCGTTGACGCATGTCTCGACAGTGAGTCATAATTAGTGCCTCAAGGGGATACTTGGAGAACGTTTCTTTCGAGCAGGAGCTTTAAAACCAAGTTTTATATAGCTGTTTTCCGTCTTATATATTCCGAATACAGCACAGAGTATTCTGTTCCGTTGAATGGTGCTTGTTTAAAATATCACTTCGAATAAAGAGCCAACATGGGTCCTTTAATAGTTCTATAAGGTAAACTTCGCATTATTGTGGCATTTGCGCGTGCTCAATATTTTTTTTTGCGCTACTGATGTCTTCTTTTTCGACTATTTGCACAGCAGTGGTTTACTTTCTATTTAGGGATGTTGGTAGGTGGGATTAAGTGGTTTCAAACTAGATAGGTTAAAAGCAATATGGCCCTAGCTATCTTGTTTCACTTAATAAAAATGAGTGACAATTTTTTACGATGTGTTCATAATGCATGTCATTATTGAAAGAATCTGGGAAATGGCTGGCGGAATCACCGTGTTGTGAAGCATAATGATGCGATGAACGCTGAAGTCATAGTATCCAATGGCCAATCCCTGATAAAACAATTTCTAATATTCTATTGCAAGAAGATTCTACATCGTGTATTTCTAACTCTCCTCCAAATCCATCAAAATAAAAACAGTTTCGCATGCAGAATACGAATAAAATTTGTTGTTGCTTACAATTTCCGTCGCTGAAAGTAATAACAGCACAAGCAGCTGTTGAATCAAAGTATTCGAATCGATACTTTCTCCTCAGTCCTTTAAAGGAAATGCATGTCATGCGCACTTATCAGGTGAGGTGCTTCGCCAGGCAATTATAAAACAAATAGATATACACCAGCCTACTGCATGCACAGCATTGGGCATCTTCCTGGGATGGTAAGAGTAAATGATCAATGGTGCAAAATATGCGTATGCACCCCTATAAATGCAAATCAAAGCAAAGCACGCATTACCTTAATGAGAGTCCGTCCACGCCGAGTGTTGCAATGGGGGCGTTCATCTACTATAGATCTTTCTGTTATCATTCTGTGAATAATTGCACAAGTGCTGCATTTCAATTGCTTAGGCAAAAGTTTTCGCAGTGTCCAGGCTGTTTCAATTTCATCAAATGACAGAAAAATAAGGGCAAACAAAAACTTTGCTAAAATAAAGCGCCTGGAGCGTTTACAATATATGGGTTATTGATAGCGATAGCATTTGTATGGTCGCTCCAGGCGCATTTCCGCCGTCGGCATCGCCCTGATGTTCCGTTTAAAGTCGAAGTGCGAAGACATCATGACCGCGCGCCGTATGCTTTGTGCGGGAGTTAAATCGTGCTAGGCTGAGCCGAGTATGGTGGCTCTATTATCGCGCGGGCAATGAAGGAAGGTGGGGAAGAAGTGCGTCGGTTTCTATCGCGCTAGGCACCGGGCAGACGTTCTACTCCAGTGGCGGCGGCGTATGGCACATCTGAGCACAGCCATATCTTCAAAGCTAGCTGTGATGGGTATATAATCTAGGTGTGCTGAGGGCTAATAGCTTTGTGCGCGCTTTGTTCTCGCCGCCTGGTTAGCACTGAAGCGAGAGGCAACACGAAGACCATTTCGCTCACTGTGGCTGCCGCGTTTCCTTATGGCAGCGTTTTGTTTATACCGCCGATAAAGCTACGTTTCTTACTTGAACTTTGAACTTTATTTCGTGTATGTAGAACGTACGGATGACAGGGGCACAGACAAAAAGTAATAAAATCGGCTTGACGAGGTCTGTGTCCCTTATTGGTTTCTTTGGCAACGCGTAGCAATGCGTGCATAAACACAAGATAAACACATGTACTGGAAAAACAATATAAATATAAGCAATGTGTGGAAAAATGGGACAATTTATGCCAAGTTACTTTCGCCCAGCGGCGAAAAATTGACATGAATGCAGAAATTGTAATTGTTACACAAGTTACGAAAAACAGGAAGAGCAAAACAACCAAATGCAGAAAACATACATAACTTTTCACTTACAGGTAACATTCACAGAAATACAAAACTAAATAAGTCACTGTGGAATTACAGCTTAGAAGGCGTGTACATCAGAACAAAACGCAAAGAAAAGCACTAAGCACACACGTGAACGACAGTATGAGTGGCAAGTTTGGGCACGTAATAGAAATTATACTAAGTATGGCGATTAATGAAGAGAGTTAAGTAGAGTTGGTAGTGCATGGTGCAGCATATGATTCCCGTATTTAGTTCTGGAGTGCGGAATATGCCAAGTTTCTTTGTGACGTGTACTGAAACTGCTTGTATTTATTGTTAGCTTTGACAATTGCTCGAGAAAATTATTGCTGCCTTTTCTTTCTATTAAAAAGCGTTTTAGCGAAATTGTATTTAGACCGATTGTATAGCTGTCTAATAATTTGCAATCCCAGTCGATGCTTTGCATTTCGAGCGAAACTAATACTGTTTGTAAAGATAAACATTGTTGTTTAACACAAGGCAATTAACATAACCTGCCTTGTTTACCTTTTGTTAATGCGCCGCTGCAAGACACCACATTTCAAGTTATTTAAAAAAAATTGACATATTGTTCCTGAGGCAAAAAAATATAGAGGGAAAGCTCTCAAGATGTTTTAGAGCATGGTAAATGCTAGATATAACAATGTCTATCTTCATAGGATATTGCCAGTTTCTCCCGAAAGGCAAATCATCGATTGAGATAGCAAATTATTAGGCAGCGCTAGACGAAGTAAGAATAGTAGGAATTGCTATAGCTTTCTGTTTAGGATGCGTTTACCTGCCGTCTTCTGGTGAGCAAAACAACGTGGCAGCTGCTAGTCTGCCCGCAGTTGAAAAAGAAGAAAGAAAGCTGCAAAACGACTGTAACGACCCGTATTCTGCATATTGTCTATCAGAACATTTCACACGTTTTCCGTTCTGAGACGCCTGCTAAACCTTCTTGGGCTTCCCATTTACGTATCTTTATGCTTTGCATTCAATAGACCTTTGCCAATAAATACGATAAACGGAAGTACGACGGAGCTAGCCGACTACTAGGCATCCAGCGCTGGTAGCCGATGAGCGCTGATAAGCGATAAGCTCCACAGAAACCGCAAATGATTTTATGTGACGTTCCGCGCCTCGAGTTCGATCTAGCTCGAAAAAAAAAGCAAAAGAAGTTTGGCAGCATGTTGCACTCTCTGCAACACTTTAAGGCAAAGGCCTGCTGCGCACTTCGTAATGCATTAGCTTATACAATCGGGGACCAGACTTCTTGCAAGACATAACGAGCCGCAGTGTGAAATACACGTGTGGCGCTTTTAGGGCAACCTTTTTTGTTGTTGTTGTTTTGTTGTTGTACGTTGTTGTACGATGCAAGTACACGGGACATTGTGGTCTTATTAATATAATGAGGCTAATTATGGCCTTACTACAACAACGGGCTGCTGTGCTGGGGCACCACGGTTTTATTCCACCATCGCACAGGTAAGTAAACTTGTTTTTGAGTGCGATACTTCGCAAGATAGTCGCAGCACCGTGCTGCCATGGTCAGGTGAGAGCCCGAGGAATCGATGAAAAGCACAGCGTTAAAGGGGAAGCGTGGTAAGAAACCTCATTGTACTTTCATGTCGGGACATATTCGGTTGTAATTTCATACCCTGCAAATAACGGAAAAGTTTAAGCTGCCACGCGTATTTTGTATGAGTCCAGCAATGTTTAGTGGCCCCAGTAGCCACCAGGAGTGCACTTGTCAAAAATACCAAAACTATGCCTCGTTTTGCTACGCATGGCTAAATTATGAAATCACTGTTGGTAGCGTTGACCTCTTCACCGTTACGTGATCGTACATAGTTTTTTCATAATTACCGCCCTGTGTAGCCCGGATCACAGGTGGACTGTCGGCAGAGGGCCTCTTGGAAACCTGTGCAGTTACATAGGAGACCCGGGAGCTGCAATAAATGACATGAAACTTCAGCACAACTCAAATCAAGCAGCCGAGAAAAGGCGGCATGAAATGTGTTTTCTAGAAAACAAGGTGATTAGTTTGCCGTTGGACTTATACGTTTTTTGGACACAGTGTGTTTTTACTGTGATGAATTGGCACAAAGGGAAACAATGTTAACACAGCACGGGAAACGAAGGCAAAAGAAATACAAGCAGGCTGGTCCCTTCCAAGACTGTTTACTTGCCGTACACAGATGACTTATGGGCATATATGTACGCACTGCTGCTATAGCCCTTGTGGGGCTCCAGCATGTGAAACAAATAAATATATCTTTGGGCAAAAGGAAAAAAGAATCAGCCGACTATAGTATAGTGCTCAAGGGTCAGAAAATTCCACAATGCAATGTGTAAGTGTACTATCAAGGCGTCTGAAAATCAACAAACTCAATAAAATAAGCAACTGCACAAGATTTTTCATAGGCCAAATTTATGATAATAAAAAATTGTAAAAGATCTCTCTCTACCATGAAGCTCTCTCTTCGTCAACCTTTGGCCATCTTAGATACGATAAAGGCGAGCTATGATTTAATTCTGTCTAAGTTGTTTTTTTTTCGACGTGTACACAATGCTTCACGACTTCAAGTGTACCAAACAGTTAGAAGAATGCCTCAATTTTAGAAAATTATGACAAGGGAGGCTTTGAATAATTGAGGAAATATAGGCCTATTACCATCTTTTTAACATTGTGTAATATTTTCACCAAATTTCGTACAACTAAGAGAACAGGCTGGCTTCAGCAAGAAGTATTCTCAAATGTATCACATCGATGTCATCAGTCAGGTTATTAAGAAGTTTGGGGAGTACAAACAACATCTCTCTATGGCACCACAGCTTATGAAAAGGTATTTCATCCAGCAGAATACCAGCAGTCGTGGAAGCATTGCGCAGTCAAGGAGTACACTCCACAGCAGACTTTATTCTTCAGAAGAGAAGCAGAAAAATACCGATCAAGATAGCAGCCAGGTAAGAAAACGCTGTCTCTTCAATGTTATTTATTGCATGCTTAAAAATATTCAAACTATTAGACTAGGAAGGATTGGGAATGATGATCTACGGCGATTACCTCTGCAACCTCGACTTTGCAGATGGCATTTTTCTTTATTTTTCTGTTTAGAAATGCTGGGGATGACTTGCAATAAATCATTTTAAATGTTAGCCGCGAATGTGTAGGAGTAGCGTTTAGACAAAGGTATACGTGCACCGTGGCAAGTGTACAAAAATTCAACATTGGCAGTCAGCCTCTTCAATCTGTGGAAGGATGTTTATCTAGCTTAATGCTCGAATGAAGACGATGAAATGGCCACGACGGCCTCACGACCACGGACACATGCCTGGTGGCCAGAAATGTTAGACAAATTGCGGCATTGCGCCGGATGGACAGACAGACAGACAGACAGACAGACAGACAGACAGACAGACAGACAGACAGACAGACAGACAGACAGACAGACAGACAGACAGACAGACAGACAGACAGACAGACAGACAGACAGACAGACAGACAGACAGACAGACAGACAGACAGACAGACAGACAGACAGACAGACAGACAGACAGACAGACAGACAGACAGACAGACAGACAGACAGACAGACAGACAGACAGACAGACAGACAGACAGACAGACAGACAGACAGACAGACAGACAGACAGACAGACAGACAGACAGACAGACAGACAGACAGACAGACAGACAGACAGACAGACAGACAGACAGACAGACAGACAGACAGACAGACAGACAGACAGACAGACAGACAGACAGACAGACAGACAGACAGACAGACAGACAGACAGACAGACAGACAGACAGACAGACAGACAGACAGACAGACACCTCAAGTAGGCAAATAACGCTCATCGCATCAAAGAGTGTGCGATTTGTATTCGACCAGTACTAACCACTGGGGCAGAAACTTGGAGGTCAACGCAGAATTCAGTAGTTAAGGACGGCGCAATAAATGATGGAAGGAAAAATGGTAGGCGATAGGTTAAGAGACCGGAATACATCGGTGGTCGATTAGAAGGAAAAGGGGGTAGCAGATATTCTACTAAATACTAAGTGCAAATATGGGGCTGGACAGACCATGTAATGTCTAGGGGAGACGAACGACAGTACAATACAGTTACAGAATGAATGCCAAAGCAAACGAATCACAGTCGAGAAAGTCAGACTATTAGGTGGCGTGGAGAAATTTAAAATTTTCAATGATAACTTGGAACAGTACCACGAGAAAGGAGAATTGTAATCCGTCTCGTATGGTGTTCGTCGTAGCAGTGGACATGAAATGAGGATGATGATAATGATGATGTGCACAGCAATACGGATTTTGTTGGCGGAATAGAGGGGCATTGTCTGTCGCGGCAGCTGAGGATAAAACTCATCCAGTCATTTTTTTAAGGTGAATGCGGCCCTGAAAAGACAATGATTCTTATTCTAGTGCAAGCCTCAAACTGCTTGTATGCACTATTTCCACCAACAGCCCCAGCGCATGAAAGTGCTTTACGTTACTGTTTACTGGAACTTTATAAACAGGGATAAGGTACCTCAAAAAGGCTGGCCAACGCTTCGATAGGAGGGCCTATCTTCGTCAAAGGCGGCCTTGTCATCCTCAACATGTTAGTTTTAAAGGGTTAGAACAACAGTGATATCACGTGCGGTTGTTGTAGGTGGAGGCTGGTTTTAAAGGGAGAGATTTCAAAGAGAATGAGCGCTGTCACCTGACGTCTGTGAGCGTGATTCGCAAGACAAGGGCACGAGATCGAGAGAGTGGGAAGGCGGGAAGAAAAGAAAAGAAAGTAAATGGGAGAAAAAAAAGGGGGACACCTAAATAAAGAAACAACAAGAAAAGAAAAGGAGGGGCATAGAGGGGGCGTGTTGGGGAACACCGTCAGAATACAAATTTCTTAAACCAAGCAACAAAACTGCCAGGCACTTCTGCCTCTTTCCACAAATTCTTAAATTCTTTCCACTGATATATAAACTGCTATTATCCAGGACGGTCGATTATATCAAACAGCAACACCCCGACAGAGAGCATCTCCACATTCCTTAATTACTTCCTTGGTGACTTGTCAAAAGGACTTCCGTCATTTGTACAAAATACGCCCCATCTGCTGACAATTATGGAGGACATTAATACTAAAGTCACATTACCCCACAACATAATTCTTGCAGCACTAGACGTCATGTCCCTGTACACCAACATTCCAGTTTCCGATGGTTTATATTCGATAAAACGAACGCTGTCTAAACACCAATGCACAATACTCTACCGAAGTCTACTTGCCTCTTCTTGAATTAGTCATAACACATAAATACTTGGAATTTTAGGAGAGTTGCTACCTAGAGATACATGGTACAGGCATTGATACGCCTTTTGCACCAACCTACTCGAACATATTTATGGGTATTCTAGAAACAGATTTCCTATCGCGCTGCACTGACAAGCCCCACACAGACCTACAATACATAGACGACATATTCCTAATAAGGAGTCATGGTCAAGACACTCTAGATAAATATTAAGCATTTCTAAACTCTTTTCATCCAGCAATAACATTCACACCAGAATCTACAAGCGAGCGCATAAACTTTCTAGACACAACAATATACGTTGACAATGGGGTGCTAAAAGAAACCCTGTACACGAAATATTTGGACAAAGAACAGTACCTAGAATGTACGAGCCACCATCCCAGACATTCCAAACAAGGCATCTTTAAAGGCCAAGCCACACGACTACGCCGCATCTGCATTGAAAACCAAGATTACATAGATAGACTCGATTACCTCAAAGAAACCCTATCAAACTGGAGCCACCCAAACAGTGGCCTTCAAAAAGCCTACACCGTAGCAACCAAATTTGATCGAGCCGAGGTCCTCAAGCCCCGCCGAAGAATCACAAGAACAACAACGCCTCTTCTTACTACTAAATTCTCAAACGTTCTCCCAAACGTGAACATCCTCAGCAAATACTACCCAATTCTCACCAGCATCCTGGAACTTGGTAGGTTTTTCTCGACCCGCCCAGATTAGCCTACAGACTGAACGCTAATTTTAAACATATTCTTGTGAATGCCAAGCTAAGGACGAAGGCGAAGTTGCGAGCCAGCCCCTGTGGCCACCCCAGGCCCTCTGCATGCACACATGTTCAATCTGCTACTACAGTAAAAAGTACAGGGTCGAATTACACACGGTAACTTCAGGTTTCACCTGCGCATGAAGCAACGTAGTCTACTGTCTCGAATGTGCCGCTTGTAGCAAACGATACATAGGTGAAACTGGACAACAAATACGTACAAGACGCAACGGCCACCGCGCGGATACAAAACATAATTTACTTAAAGCAGCAGCCAGCCACTTTATAGAACATGATCATATATTCGACGAAGCAAGGCTCTATATATAACAAACAAATTTCCGTTCACCTCGCGAAAGGAAATATACGGAATTATACCTCATACACAAGTTTAATTTCCTACAACCGACGGGAATTAATTTGGCACGTGGGAACTTAGAATCTTTAAAAGCGGTAACTTAAATCTGAAATTCTCATATCATCAACCAAGGCACGAAACACATTATGCCACCAACTAACCTTCATTCTTAACTTCACGTATTCCTCCACTTCAAAAATTGTTTTCCCGCCTACTGCTGAACTTAATATACACTTTCATGTTTTTTACGTTTATATCCACTGTACGAGCCCCTTTTCCCAATTACACCGGCCCCCGTCCGCTTCTGCACACTTCACTCTCATATTTGTTATGCCGGTTTCGGTTCCCTCCCTTTCTTTGTTTTGTCTGTTTTTGTTATATATTTTCTTAATTACCCTCACCAACTTATTCCAAAGTCTCAGACGCCAGTATTAGCGGCGAGAATTTGGAGTGGCGCCCTCTCGCGAATGACGTCACGGCAAGGACGCCGCTTGCTCCGGCTCGCTCGGCTGCCGCACGCGCTCGTTTTCTTGGTGCGTGCTTGAAGTATTGGCGCCTTGAGCCGTACTTACAGGAGGTTATTTCGGATTACTTCTGTTGCCATTCGTGGACCGCAGTTCCTTCATTGAAACCGCATGGGTCATGAAAATTTGCGACTTGGATATCGCAAGCTATGTAGTGCTGAAGGGGTCTACTGGTCTTGCAATGCATATAGGCACCCTGTCTGTACATAAATTTTCCTTAAAAATAACGTCTGCAAGTTCAACACGCGAAGTTATTTATGATGCACCTCTAAACACTTCACATTCCCTTATTACTTAAGTATGAGATGCAGCATTTTCCTTGGAAGAAATACCTTGATATTTGGTGTTAACATTAAAATTGTTAGAGGGACACTGCCCAGCGAAGCTTTCATCATAATTCTTAGCACTCTGGTGAGATTTAATCAAATGTTGCAACTTTATTAAGGCCTAAATGGAAGAGATAGGCGCGCAATTTGTGTAAAAAGGTTTGGCACTACTTTCACCGTTCTCTGAAATAGGCACCCAGAAACGCATTGGCTGTTAATACGACGGCGCATCGTGCATAGTAGATATATACTTCACGAATACCATAACAGCAATCACATAAAAGAAAATTTCGTGTTTAAGATCGAGAAGCAATCAAATGCAAGCGATGAAATGTGTCATAGTGACCCTCAGTAGCTTTTATCGACGATATGACACACCCCTCCCGCAACGGAAGCAACCGACTGTCGTTATGGCGAGGCGCACATTGTTCGCGAAGCCCAGCAGTTCACTACAACTTCGAATTGAAACTATGAAGTAGCGCTTTACAGCTCCAATTACAATGCCTATATCATACTCGAGGCACTACAGCGCAGCTTAGGCTGCGTTGAAATGGAAAATGCAAACACATTCTGCCTCAACATGTCTCGATCCTGCGTTGTTTAATTACACAGACTGAAAACTATTTGCTTCGTCAGTGCCTAACAGAAAACCTTGCGTACCCGCCTCTTAAAGAAGACACCGCAAGTCTCCCGTGAACATTTGACCTCCAATGGGCAACAATGATACTACTAATGAATGGGCCGTCGGCTTCCTGCTGGCTGCAGCGAACCGGTCCAAAAGGCATATTTCACTGAAATATTTGACGAGCAGCCTGTGTCAGTTCTCCAAACAGATTCATCATATCTGTTTCTCAAGCAAGAAGCACCAGTAAATTGCTCAAGTGAGTTGAATGTGTAGGACGGAAAGTGAATAAATATTGGTACATTCTTTTCTGTGTGCTACAAACAGCTGTAAACTTCAATCAGCTTTGCTTCAAGTTACCGCCACTTAAATTTAACCGGTGAAGAACGGCCTAATTTTGAGAACCAGTTAAAAACGCAAGTGGTTCTGGCCGAATCTAAACTGCAGTGGTAGTTAAGTCCTCGTGTAACTACGGAGGGTTTCTATGAAGAAATAGGAAAATTCTATACTATACCGTGAACTATTCGTCGTGAGCAAACATGTTTTAGCGGGTTAAAAACAAGTTAATGTTGTAGAAGTTATATATAGTCAGCGTTTATTTGTGACACGCATATTGCGCCATGGTGGGTATGGAATCTTGACTATTCTTATGTGCTGCGCATTTGCGTCTATGCTTTTATTATCCACGTGAGCTACCACTGGAAAGTGAAGATCTGCGTATGAAAAACCCGTAATGGGCTGGTATGAGCTCCCTAGGGTGGCACTATAGCGTTGTCTTTGAGAAATGTAATGTCTCTGAAATAAGCTCCTTGATTACCTTTTCGCGAACGAAGACATCGTAATATATATATCTGAGAAGCCAGTCATAAGTATACAAGCATTGGGAACGAGAGCGAACAAACGGAAACACTGCAGAAGGCGTTCAGACACCGCCCGAACTGCAGCAGACGACAGACGCGAGTCCGTGCCCTGACCTCACGCGAGCGGCGCTCGCACCGCCCCTCAAGGTCGTTCTCGGGGCTAATACTTTTTCGGTGCCTCAGCCACACAGGCTATCGCCATTTCTGTATACCGCCTAACGACACCTACGTTAAGCTACTGGGGCTAACGTCCCTTGAAACACCATGCCAATGCCTTCCAGTTAGCCCATACATTGCACCCCAGACTCCTTGTCGCCATCCTAACTCATTCGAAATTGATCGACGCATTGCTGCTACGCTACTACAGTCACTCTAGCATCTTATGTATGTTTGTGTTTTTTTTGGTACTCCCACATGGACCGCCTGACGTGCACTTCTAAAACCACAAATACATGCCGCCAACGAAACCCCTGAATGCTCCCTAACTTCTCGCTTCCCTACTTCTGCCGACTCCATTCCGCCCTAGGAAAACGGCCTCTCAACCAGCTTCTCGGACCAGAAAGCGTTTTGGAGCCGCACAGCTAGCTTGTGGTGGCTGGCCACGAGACTCGCCGCGTCCCATATCTTTCGTAAGTGCCACTGCCAATTTTAGCATCGGGGAACGCCGCCTGAGTGAGGTCCCAGTGTGGCCTGCTTGGCATGGATTACGGGGCGACGGTAATGCAAGAGTTCTTGACTTTCACCATGGACACGAAGCCCTCGATCAGCCTTCGATCTAACCCTGTAGATCAACATATATAAATTTTTGTTGTCCACATTCTTCATTGCCCATTCCAGGGAAGTCAGGTGTTCGCGTCTTGATTCGAGATTCGAGCTACAACACGCATCGCGCGTACAAAATGGTGAGTAATGCATGTTTCGCTGACGACTTAGAAATAACCTTCACAAAAGCTCTCGACCAGGATCGGTGTCTGGGGCAACCTAATTACCCCCACAGATTCGCGTAAGGACCGCACGCCCACCTTGGCAGCCCGAAATTTGGAAAACAAAATCGATGGGAGAAGCAATGTGTTCGGTGCCCCGATGCGACGCCCGCACGCCGGCGAATTTTCGCGTGCTGCGCCATTCCCCGTGTCCCTACTAGATGGCGAGAGCTACGCGTTGACCTTTAATGCAATGGTGCATTCGGGGATACGCCCTAGTCGCCGGTTGCGTCGCCACCATTTCCACCAACAGGCTCACTCCCGTGTACAGGCCGCACCCCGTCGAAATTGTGAAAAAAAGTACAGCCCTTGTACGACTCTTTACCGTGTAACGATGATTCTCTCAAAGCATTCGCTCCAGAAAGCATCCATGTCTGGGGACGTCTGGCGATATATTAGTTGTCGGAAATTAAGGGCCTCGGTGCCCTCTCACTGTAGTCGCTAAATAAATCTTATGTGCGTGCAATGCACATTAAAGTCGTGACTTACCGCGTTTTGTCATCAATACGCGCAATATTTAACGCAAACGCACTATAATGCGCCGTACTTGCCGAAGTTGTGAATAATTACGTAGAAATGGCACATATGTGCATTGTATACTTGTCCCCTACACTACTTCACGACAGCAATGCATCCTTAAATTACCGGCCGCTTTCCGCAGAGATAGTGCGTATTGCTTAACACATTAGTGTACAGAAAAAAAAAATTACACACTGTACAACGCCCAAATAAAGTTTTTTAGCAGAAAATCAGCATAAATTTGTCAAGCACTTAAGTTTTTATTTCCATTTGATCGGGGCTTGTGGTAGATGGTTACTCACCTTCCGTCAGACTTTCGAAAAAACTCTCCGAAACTAATAGTCGTCGCATTCAAAAGTCTTATGTGGTTGATGTAGATACATCTTGGATCGCCGCCGCTTATTTGACGGGAATAGCTTCTGTAGTACATATATATTTTATCTTCTGTCTGAAGGAACTGAAATAAAATATACAAGAATAATGTCGGTTTCATTCGAATAAGCTTGCCACTTTGACGATCGTGAAAGCAAACTCTTGCCTTTGCCTCATGTCGTCGACAAATTCGACTTCGCCCTGCCATCTGCTAGCAGCCTGGTTAGCTCAGATGGTAGAGCGGCTGCCCCGGAAAGGCCGTGGTCCCGGGTTCGAGTCCCGGGCGAATTTTTCTTCAGCTATGAGGTTTTTCTTTCGAGGAACCCGTATGGGTTTCCTTTGTAGCAATTGCTACAAACGGGTGGACGTCTGATTTTCCCTTTATTCATTACTTCTCTCCACCTTACGGATTTCCGCAGAACTACTACTTCATACATTGTAATGTAAACTGAGGAGCAGTGGGGCTGTGGCTATGAGAGAGAGAGAACGGCGACGAGAGAGACAAACCTTGTTTCGGTGTTCGATCTGCTCTCCTACCTTTCGCTGCTCTATCGTTCTAGTCGCGAACGCCTACCGCCCAAAGTGTTTCACGACATTTGGTGGAAGGTGCTGGACTTTTTGCAACCCTGGAACTCCGAAGCCGGATGATCCCTGTCACATGTCCATGCTTGAGGAAACTAGTCTTAGCGATCCACCCCAGGCCCCGCCTCCGGTAGTCTGTGCTGGTGCGCCACACCAATGGGATCCTCCCATATTCAATGGCACTGACGATCATGACGTAGATGACTGGCTGTCATCTTACAACCTAGTGAGTTCCCGCAACAAATGGACTGAAGCTGACAAGCTTGGTTACGTACAATTCTACCTTTCCGCGGTCGCCCATCTTTGGTTCCGCAACCATGAAGCTGACTTTTCCACCTGGACAGCATTTAGAACGACACTTCAAGAAGTCTTCGGTCGCCCTTCTGTGCGCGGAGGTCGGGCTGAGCAACAGCTTCGCTGTCGTGCCCAGCAAAAGGGCGAAACTTTTACAAGCTACACTGAAGGTGTAGTTGACATTTGCCGGCGTATCAACCCAGATATGACCCAAGGTGACAAGGTCAAGAACATATTGAAATGGATAGAAGATGACGCCTTCCAAATGCTCTAGGCAAAGAATACTCAGATGGCCAACAACCTCATAACCCTTTGCCAGAGCTATGAGGAGCTGCTCAAAGAACGGCTTTCTACGCGCCGCGCTCTCGCTCCGGACGTTCCGCTTTCAGCTCTGAGTGATGGTGTCAGTGCTACTCCTTGCAATTCAGCAATGTTCGACCAAATCAAGCAATTTGTCTCGTCTGCCAGTCAGTCCAGTGCAGAGTCGCCCTTGTTTCCCGATCTCCGTCAGACGAAACAAGAAGTCGCTAACGCCGTACCACTTGCTCATCAACTGCCTTCTACGCCTGTTCCACTTATGTACGCTGCCGTTGTCGCGAATCCAAGGCCTCCGTCTGCAGCTATTCAACCCAGACTTGCCAGCGCCTTTCCCTCACCTCCGCAAGCGGCTGCAACATATGCACCTACAAGCAGATATTGGCCGTCACAGCAGCCCGTGCGCCCACCTCGCCAATATTTCCATCAGTCTCCACCCGCTGTTCTCAATCCATGGCGCACCCATGACAACCGGCCTATGTTATTCATGCGGCCGACCTAGGCGGTTAGCACGGCTTTGCCGCCGTCGCAGATAGTACCCTTCGGAGTCTCCGAGGGCACAAGGCAACGGGCTCCACTCTCCGACCCCTTCCACTTCTGTCTGACGGGAGACGGAGACCGACGGGTATTGAAGGTTCGGGAAGCAGGAGGCGACGCTTCGAAGGGCTCAGAGTTCTCTGTCGCCCTTATCCGTCGCCCTGAAGCTATCCGAGAGGAAAGCTAAAGACCGTAGTTCCTGAGGCAAGAACTGAGATCTCAACGAACTCCTCAAGACCTCATTTATTTCCTGCGAACGTCCTTGAAGTTTATGCAGAAGACATAACCTTAGAAACCTCTTAACCTTAGAAACGTCTTAACCTTAGAAAAGTCGCGACGTCATATTCTGCCACTTCATTACTTACAGCAAGCGCTGCGCCGACTGAACCCTTAGGGAAGTGTAACGTGCGTGTTGTTATAAGCGGCACTTTATACCATGTTGAGGTCCTTGTTGTGCCTCGCTGTTCCCATGCCATGATTTTAGGATGGTACTTTCTGTCCTCTCATCATGCCGGGATAGATTGTGGCCGTGCTGAACTCACGCTGTCGCCATTCGGCCACACCGTTTTTGAAGATAATGATGACGCTTCCGATCGTGTGTTCGTCACCTCCGACCCCGAGATTCCTCCATACTCTGCCGCACTTGTACCCGTTTCCTGCGTTGGGTTTTCCGACTCCACAGTTCTTTTCACGCCGTCTAAGCTTGTTGCTCACGTCCTCCCTTCTTGCTGCCTTTTGCCCTTCTTTCGATTCGTCAAGGTTCCAGCGCATGTATCGAACCTGTTTCCTTGTCCTGCTAGCCTGCTCCGTGATGAGTGTCTTGGTTATGCTGAAGAAATCGAAGCAAGCTTCCTTTACTATGTGCCTGACGAACCGGCTTCGGCTCCGGTTGATGCTCTGGCCCTTCAAGTTTCTCCTCCCACGCCGCTGTAGGGCCCAACATTTGCCCGGTATATTGATCGCAACCTCACTCCAAGCCAGCACGCCCAGATCGTCGATCTCCTAGACCGCTTTCGCACGTCATTCGACCTACAAAAACCTCGCTTAGGCCGTACTTCCAATGTTGTCCATCACATCGACACCCGCAACCATGCCCCTTGACGCCACAGGCCGTATCGTGTATCCGCCACGGAGCGTAGCGTCATCACTGAGCAAGTTGAAGACATGCTACAACGCGGCGTCATACAACCTTCGCACAGTCCCTGGGCTTCTGCTGCAGTTCTGGTCAAAAAGAAAGATGGCACAAGTCGCTTTTGCGTGGACTACCGGCTACTCAATAAGATCACCCGCAAGTACGTTTATCCACTACCTCGTATTGACGACGCGCTAGACTGCTTCCAAGGCGCCGAATTCTTCTCATCTTTAGACTTACGATCCGGGTACTGGCAAGTGTCAGTGGCACTTGCCAACACAGCCTCAAATGGCTGTGTTATCTGGACGACATCTTCATCTTTTCACCTCACTTTCCTTCCCACTTACTTCGACTTAACACGTCCTCAAGTGCATCGCCGAAGCTGGTCTCCAACTTGAAGAAGTGTCGCTTCGCTGCCTGGCAGCTGGTCATCCTCGGCCATGTCGTGTCGAAAGAAGGTGAACTCCCTGATCCGGCGAAAGTACGAGCTGCTGCCCAGTTTCCGCGACCAACGACCTTGAAAGAACTGCGCAGCTTCATTGGGTTAGCGTCATACTTTCTCCGTTTCATCCGCGATTTAGCCACCATAACAGCACCTTTAACGCAGCTTCTTCGTGGTGGCCACAATCTTTCGACCTGGTCACCAGATTGCGATGCAGCATTCACAAAGCTGCGTCGTCTCCTGACGTCACCACCAATCCTGCGCCATTTCGGCCCAAGCGCTCCAACTGAAATACACACGGATGCCAGTGGCGTCGGCTTTGGGGCCGTTCTCACTCAGAGAAATGCTGGCTTCGATGAGTACGTCGGCGCCGTCGCCAGTCCTGTACTCACTAAACCCTAATCAAACTATTCGGTAACAGAACAAGAATGCCTGGCTATAATTTAAACCATAACCATATTCCATCTTTATCTCTATAGACGCCCATTTGACGTGATAACTGATCACCACTCGCTGTGCTGGCTGCCGTCCTTAAAAGAACCATCCGGTCGTCTTGCTCGATGGGCCCTTTGACTGCAGGAGTACGACATCCGAGAGCTGTAGCGTTCTGGCCGAAAACACTCGCATGTCGATGCCTTGTCTCGTTCGCCACTAACAGATGAGGTTAGCTCCCCGAGGGCCTGATTGTCCGAGTCTTCCCTTGCTGCCACTGACATTCTTCTGGAGCTGAACAAAGACCCATGGACCGTGTCCATGCTGAATTTCGTGTCCACCCCATCGACACCCACTACCAATCGTGCATAACGTCGCCAAGCACATCACTTTTCCATTCGCGAGGGGCTCTTGTACCGTCATAACTACCTACCGGACGGCGGCAAATGGTAGCTTGTCATCCCTCGGCAACTGCGTTCGGATATTTGTGCAGCGCTCCACGACTATCCCCAGTGCGCGCATGCAGGTGTACTCAAGACATACGCGCGCTTACGCCTTCGTTACTACTGGCGGGGGATGTATCGATTCATCCGTCATTATGTCCGCTCCTGTCTCGTTTGCCAGCACCGTAAAGATCCCCGTCGTCCTTCAACCGCCCCATTGCAGTCGTTGCCTTGCCCAGCACATGCTTTTGATCGAGTAGGCATCGACATTTATGGACCTCTGCCAACCACATCAGACGGCAATCGCTGGGTAATCGTAGCCATCGGCCATCTTACGCGCTATGCGGACACTTCACCTTTGTCCAGCGCTTCTGCACGTGACGTCGCCTGGTTTCTCCTGCGCCACATCAACCTTCGCCACGGAGCTCCCAGGGAATTACTTAGTGACAGAGGCCGCGTCTTCCTCTCTGACGTCATCGAGGCTCTCCTCAAAGAATGCCGCATCATTCATCGCACCACTACTGCATATCATCCGCAGACAAATGGCATGACCGAGCGATTTAATCGCACTCTTGGTGACATGCTGGCCAACGGCCGGACTCGACTCACTCGCTCCTCCGCGCTCCCTTATGGCCTTTGCAATGATGGATGCTGCTGCCTGCCGCCGTTGCTCTGTGGTGACGCTGTCAGCTCACCGTTGCTAAAACCCCTTGATAATTTGAAAGTAGCGACACTCTCCTCCTCACGGCGGTTTCCTCCTCGATTGTCCTCGCTCGCCGGCTGCGCAGGGCGCGCTTTTCCTCCTGGGCTGCCACGGACGGGCCGCAGGATTCTATGGAGGCATGTTATTTTGGGCCAGTTGCGCGCCCCAGTGAGGTTGAAAATTTGGTGAAATGCTAATAACAGCATCGATAATGCTGGAGGCCACCTTTATGAGCAGGTTGGTTTTTTCTTAAAAGCCATATGAACGGGGTATGCCGATGTAAAGGGAGCTTTGAGGCGAGTTCTATACACCAGACAATTTTTCTGACACATGATCAGATGCTTTACTTCGTGCGTCTGATCTAGTATTGCTTGTGACACATCCCTTTGTGTGTGGCTTATTAAGCGAAAGCCTTAGACCTATGTTTCAAGGTCCCGTTGTGAGCTACAGAAAATATCGCGTGACCGAAGGAAGGCGGGAAGCGAACCAAAGCATGTGCAGCCGCGTATTAGAGATGATTAATGATTAGCAAGGTGATGATTGATTAGTGATTGGTTTAAGACGAATTCGGGTGTATTAAGGAGGATTAAGGTGGATTAAAGTCGATGGAGGTGCATTAGGGTGCATGAAGTGGATTGAAGTACACAAAGCAGGACTAGGTAGGAATGAGGTCGATGAAGGTGGATTAGGGTGGATGAAGGCGCGTTGAGATGCATTAAGGACGATTATAGCAGATTAGGGTGGATTAAAGTGCACGATGAAGGATAAGGGTGGATTGAGAAGGATTAAGGTGCATTAGGAGGATTATGGTGGGCTAGGGTGAAAACTACAAGAAGGAGGATTAGGGTTGATTAAGGAGGATTAGGGTCGAACTAAAGTAGATGAATGTAGATTCTGCTGGATTAAGGTGAATAGGGACGATTATGGTAGATTAGGGTGGATTAAAGTGAATGAGGAAGCATTACGGTTGATTAAGGAGGATTAAAGTGCGTTAAGGAGGGTTAGAGTAGATTAAGGTCGATGAATATGAATTAGGGTGCATTAAGGAGGACTTTCGTGGATTATGGTGGAGAAAAGTGAATTAAGGTCAATGAATGTGGATTCGGTGGATTAATGTGCATTAGGAGGATTATGGTAGACTAATCGGTCTTAATACTCAACGAACCCTAATTCACCTTAGTCCATCCTAATCCACCTTAATGCTCCTTCATCCACTTAATCCAGCTTAATACTCCCAATCCACCTTAATACAACCTAATCAATCTACGTCGCCCCTAACGCACCTTAGCCTACCCTATACGGTCTTAATCCTCCTTTATCAACCCTATCCCATCATAATCCGCCTTAATTCTCCTTCACCCACCTTAATCCTTATTCATGCACATTAATCCAACTTAATTCTGCTTAATAGCCGCAATCTACCTTAATACACCCTAATTCACCTCTATCACACCTAATCCAGCTTCATAGTCCCTAATCCACCTTAATCTACCCTAATCCAACCTAATCGGTCTTAATTCTCCTTTATCAACACTAATTCACCTTAATCCACATTAATCGACCTTAATCTTCCTTTACCCACATTACTCCCCCTAATCCTTGTTCATGCACCCTAATTCAGCCTAATCGGTCTTAATACCCTTTCATCAACCCTCCACCTTATTCCACCGTAATCCACCTTAATCCTCCTCCACCCACCTTAATCTTTATTCATGCATCTTAATGCTTCTTAATACACTCTAATTCAACCTAATCTTCTTTAATACACTCTAATCAACCTTAATCCTCCCTAATCCGCCTAACGTCAATCGCTGATGATTAATTAATTAACTTGGGTAATCTTTCTCTTTTGCAGGGGTGAACATGCTTTGGGTCACTCTAGCTTTCCTTGGGTCACGTGATACTTCCAGTCTACAACGCGACCTTGAAACATAGAGATCTTATGGCTTTCGCCTTAAAAACTCCAAAAAAACTCAATGTTGACTAGCTAACGCTCATCACCTGCAATACCACGGGTACACTTGCCACTAACTTTTTCAGGGCGCAAAGCAGAATCTATAATGCTGCACTTTCGACTGAATAACAACAGTTAGCGACGTGTGAGGTGATGGAGCCGCCCAGAATATTAAGCATACTAAGGACAACCGCAACGAGAACACTGGTGAGCAGGACGGAAGAATGAAAAAAAAGAGCATTACGGGATGCTTTGCTACCACGGTTAGATACGGGGCCGTTTCCTGAGCCTACTTCGAGTTCCCTAGACCACATCGAATCGCGCCACAGCTAATTAAGGAGCGCAGAAGCACGGATACCACATTAATGAGGCGCGGTAGGTGCAAACAAGTTGGCGGCCTCTACTTCGTGTGCCGCCGGTGGAGCTATTCATGGCTTGACTCTTCCCGAAAGTGAAGCGAGAGCCTGGAACTGTTGCGGGTAAAGTGGGTCCTGAAGCAAGACGGCTGTAATGCGCCGTGAAAACCTGGCGGCGTCGCCCCCATCCATCTATTGTGATGGCGCATGGCAAGTCAGCAAGGCAAGACCGCAGGAGGACCAAGCAGAGACTCTCTTCACCGGGTGTGACTCCATCGCACGGGCGCCTACCATTGGCCGAAAATGACGACACCCGAGCGGGCTCGCCGATTGGCCGAAAATGAAGTCACCTGAGCGGGTTCTCCCATTGGCCGAACGTGACGTGTCTTCGAGACACCGAAGGGCTTAAAAGACGCAGACCGAGAGCATTCCTGGAGCATTCCTAGAACATTCCTTGCTTCGTCTCTTTCGAACTTCTTGCCACGGGCCGCAGCGTCCGAGTTGCTGCCGGCCCGTAATGACTCTATGACTGTTAATTTCTTGGTCGGCTCACTGTATATAATGTAAATAAACCTCCCAAGTTTTCATCCCAAAGTCCTCCTCAACTCCTACAACTGGTTGCTAGCGGTGGGATCACCTCCAAATGCAACACCAGCTATAAGAAAGACGCCTCAGCTCGCAAACAAAGCTGTTCTTTGTCGGAACAAAGTTCTTTCGGTCAATGCCTTGTAGCCCCTGCTTCCTGCGCAAGCCGTCGCGCTTTCCTTGTGGTATCATAAAAACGGCATAACCATCTTCAGGTTTCTTGCTGCAGTTATATGCGCAACAACCCGGCATAGCGCTAGCACATAGAGCAGGAAACACAGCCTATAACGTTCGCTGCGTCGAGCTAAAGCGCCGAGCCAGCCGTGCTCAGGAGGAAAATGTCGCGAACGAGAAAGAAAAACACAAGCAAAACCCAAGATCCGCGCGTTTCCAAGGTCAACGTCAGGGAGACCAATCATCGTGCAGAAAAACGGAGTCAAAACTGGTTGCCGCGGGGGAACGCGCAAGGGGCGAGGAGAGGCGAGGAGGTCGCGGGGCGGCGGCAGAGTTCAAAGAGTGTCGCTACTTTCAAATTACCAAGGGACTTTAACCTTTGCTAAAGTCCCCTTAACCGTTGTCGCCTCCACATGGCGCATTCATAGATGCGCTCGGGCAGGCAGCATACGAGTAATACCTGCGTAACGTCGACTGCCGGACGCAACTTATCTCCAATGTTTAAGCTTAATCATTATTTTCAGTGCCAATAGTCGAGGTCATAGCTTCATACGTGAATGAAACGGCTTACAGCTTTGCTTGAAGCCGTAAGCCTGTAGCAGAAGACGCTGCTACAGTTGACTACAAGTTGACTACAAGGAGTTTTTCGCGGCCTGGGGGCACCATACAATCGTCAGCAGTTCGTAAGCGAAGGCGCGGTTCGTGCACGTCGTCGGAATTGTCAGTATCTGTCAAGTTAACGAGGCGTTGACGGCACGAGATGAAAGCAGACGCCGAAGAGAGAAAGTCCCACCCTAGTATATGCATGTGAGCACATGAAGTCAACACTGCGAACTGGATATGGTGGCGTATCCCGTCGATCGAAACTCTAACGGTGCATTGCGCCAACGGCCGAATCACTCTATCATTTGCACCACGAAGAAGAGCTCCACTGTAAGGTTTAGTAACTTTGCGTATACGAGAGCACAAGCCAGCGTGAATAACAGAAATAGCTGCTCCCATATCAATCAATGCTAGGACTGGCACACCTTCTGCACACACTGAATAATGTATTGGCCGGGCACGCTGGAGGAATTGTAGTCTGTGTGAGCCATGCAGCTTTCCCTCCAACAACTGCACCATCTAGTTTTCCGATCGGTAGTCAGGAGGGCGGGTGGCCGGTTGCAAGGGTGGTGTCGAGCGTCGGAGAGGGGAGGGCGAGTGGCAGCGACCTGGACGATAGTTGCGAGGCGCTTCGGGAGGTGGAGAAAGTGAGCGTGGGGAGAACCGGCGCTGGTAAGGACTTGGAGGAAGCGACGGGTCTCTATCATAAATGTCGTAACCACGGCGTTCCTCCTGTTGTTGTCTTCGATAAAAACTCGATATGTGCCCATGAATACCACAATAATAACAAATGGGGCGGGGCGTAGGCCGGGTAGTGCAATATGCTGTGGCAGGTTGACGGGGTGGTAGAGTCGCCAGATGGTTGGGGGCAGTAGCAGCAGCAGGAGGCGCTGTCTGAATGAACGCTGGTTGCATAGTCGCAAGCTGAGTGCACGAAGGGGATGGCGAAGGAGGGCCACAGCTCACAGCGCAGGTCATGGAGGACAGTTCCTCTTTGATGATGTCGCTCAGGCAAGGAACCGAAGGCTGATGCTGGAGAACTGGAGGACTCAGCAGGCCGCACGCTTGGAGCTCTTCGCGTATAAGAGTCCGAATCAGCATACGCAGGTCGGGAGGACTCAGCAGGCCGCACGCTTGGAGCTCTTAGCGTATTAGAGTCCGATTCAGCATACGCAGGTCGGTATCCGACGAAGGAGGCGCGCCACCGGTGACTGTTTGTAAACGGATGGCCTGCAGTGCGTCCAGCTGTTGGCAAGTCGCGATCACATCGTTAGCGGTATTTGGATTCTTGATCTCCAGTGCGTTGAACGCGACCTGGGCAATGCCCTTTAGGATAGGATGGACACGATCAGATTCCGTCATGGTGGCGTCAACACGGCGACAAAGGGCGAGGACGTACTCAATATAAGAGGTGTATGTTTCCCCGGGAAGTTATGTGCGTCCATCAAGCTTTTTCTTGGCGACCTCAGAGTGGACGTTGGGAGCGCCAAAAATCTGCCGAAGCTGGTGTTTGAATGCCGGCCACTCAGGCAAGGTGCTCTCGTGGTTGAGAAACCGAGTCCTGGCAACGTCAGTGAGATAGAATGCGACGTTGCGAAGCTTGTGCATATCATCCCACCGGTTAGACTCACGCGGTCATAATTATCCAGCCAGCCATCAACGACGTCACTACGAAGGCCAGCGAACGTGCTGGGATCGCGCTGCCGCGTGCTGACGGTCCACGACGGAACGGCCGGTGGGGCAGAGACGGTGACGCCGGAGGCTCCTGGAGGATCTTCTTGGGGCATCCTGGCAGAAAGGTGGAGCAAGCGGCATCCTGAACGAAGCTACAGGGAAGATCGAAGGCGTAGAGGACCATGGGATCGAAAGCAGCCTCCCCTACTGGCGAGACAGCTGTTAAGCCAAGACGGTTTATTTCGCAGGTCGCGCGCTAAAGACGATGACGCTGGCCATGATGATGAATATATACAGATGAAGAAGAAGGGGTAAGATAATGCTCACAATATATATATATATATATATATATATATATATATATATATATATATATATATATATATATATATATATATAAGGAAAAGTACGTATGATTGCCAGTCAGCATTTATAATATCAAAATTGGGATTTTGCGATCATCTTGAAGTGAATTAGCTGTTCGCTAGTACAAGCGAACTTATCGGCTGTTACTTACCGTTTTAAGATCCATCATTGTAGCCCTGCCAGTGTAATCAAAGCTACCTCTTGCAAATGCAATGAAAGATATAAGAGCCAGAAATTGCATTTCATTTGTTTCCGGTTACTGCTTCTGAACTAACTACACAAAGCAACAGTGGCAACTTTAGCCGCTACGCCCTCGATTTGCTAAAACTTATGCAATATAGCCTGTCTTTATATAAATGCACTTTCCTTACATTGCTCTTTTTGCGTATGTGTATATGTGCGCGTACGTGCGGGAAAGCGGAGAGGTACACAGCTGGCAGCTCGCAACACAGGTGCAGCCGTGATGTATGACCTTATTTTCGCTCTCAAAAATACCTATTCCAGATAAACTGAATATAGCACTCTAAAAACACATGCTTCGATTACTTTGGAAACATTCATGTAGTGAACATCCTAGAGAGAAATACAGGGTGTTCAAAATTAAGCTTTACGGTTTTTTTAAATTAGGCAATGGGAGGCACGCGAAGACCACCAGTGCTAATAAGGCATGTGGCCAGGGGGACACGAAGTGAAGTGATAATTATCTCTGTCAGCAAAATTTGTTAATTTGAACGCAGCAAGTGGGCATGTTCGCATTGAAAAGTTACAGACTGCCATGTTTCTACACAATATCAGCTGGAAGAATTCGTCTAGCACGTCTGTGCTCCGAGATATCCGACTCCAACTTTTAATTGTCGTCCGCATGATTATGCTTTTAAGAGAGTTAGGATCGGCGCAAAGCTCCTCCCTGATGTGATGCGGCTGTTGCGTGGGGCGTTTAGTCTGACTACGGGGCGGAGGCATTGGCAAAGATGATAGTTGTCCCCCTTCCGCTCTCGCCTGGCGAAATAAAACATCGAAGAACCGCGAACCGCTGTCGTAACGTGCGACCGCGAAGCCTGTCACGATGGTGGCAGCTGCCATGGCGAGATAATGGTGTGAGCGGAGAAACCGGAGGGCTGTGCGCGTGCGTAATGGTGACTAGACGAGCAGGCATGGTCCTTTCCTGGGCTATGCAAGCAAAGCGCTGCTGATTTCCAAGTATTGTAAGTTTTATAAAAATCAGGAGCAACAACGGCGCGGCACACAGCGCTTTCATATCTTGATTTAGCCAGCCGAGATGGGAAGGCGGACAGTTTACATCCTTGCCTATGCCTCCATCCTGTTCTTAGAATAGATGCCGCCCGAAACAGCCAGGTCACATCAGGGAGGATTTTCGCGCCGATCCTCTCTTGCATGCGTAATTATGCCAACGACAGTTAAAATTTGGAGTCTGATATCCGGGACCACAGAAAAGCTAGAAGAATTCTTCCAACTGATACTGTGTAAAAGCATGGCTGCCTCTAATTTTTCAATACAAACGTACCCAATTACTGCAGTCAGCAAAAAGTTAATTATTCAATTGGGCTGCTGACCGCCATAATCTGTCCTTGTGTCCCTTTGGCCGCATAAATTATTTCTTCAGGTGACCTTCGCCTGCCTGCCAGTGCCTAATTTTAAGAAAACCATAAAGCTTAGTCTTGAACAAGAAAGTGGCTTGCGACAATCAGTATTTTATGCTTTGTAGGGGGAAATTATCCTGCCACATAAAAAACCGCTGGGCATATGTGCCTTCGTTTCAGTAAGGTCTTTCAGACATGCTACGCTTATCTGCAACAACGTTCGCAAAGGTTCTCCTCTTATCGTGTACATCTGTATGGCTGCTACCGAATGTCGCCTATTGCGCCTAATGAATACCAGTGCTTCAAAAACAGTTAAGTGACATTCGTCACCTTTAATGAATAAGCAACTTAAAACTTGCCAAGGAAAACAGCATGGAGTAGTGAAAAAGTGAAGTGTGTGCTCCGTGCGAAACCGGACATGTAATGTTCTGGTCCTTATAAGTGCAATTGATCTCTCTAACAATATGAAATTGTTGAGGCAAACGAATACAGACAAAGCATTGTTGGCTGTGAGACGAGTACACTCTGTTAGCGGTAGCTACGTAAACAAACAAAAAAATCTGAGCCAAAGAACAAAGCGGCAGCTGAAGCTTGATAGGTATATACACTGTTACGGTGACAAAGGCAGGTGAGACGATATGAGATTATGTATGCGCATGAACGCCATCATATTAGTTGTCTCTACGCCCGTGTAGTATTAATTATCGTCATCTTGCCACATTCGTCGCAATGAGGCAGTTGTCACGCTACAATGACAGTTGGGATCTTCTGTCCCATATCATGTCGGCGTCTTTGTCTTATACGAAAGTCAGTAACGCACCCCACGCCCTGATGCTTGTGTCGAGACATACATAGCACTAATAACATTATATTTCCAACTCTTGATATAAAATAGGTTAACCAAAAACCCGTGACCAAGAAAAATTACTGGATAGCCTTGGGGTGCCGACATAATAGAATGTGATAACTTTCTTACAGCAAGTTTCGCATTAGTTTCTCAAGAGGTGACTGCAACGTGGCGTCATCACGTAGAAAGTAGTGACGTGGCAGTGGAACCACCTTCTGATGACAGATGTACGCGCAGGCTTTCGCCTTCATCCTCTTTAGTGTATGGTAAAGTGATTGTCAAGTTTTTTCAAGAAAGAGTAAGACAGCTCTTTTAACCTGGAGGCCAAACTTACAATGGATATAACAAAGAATGCTCAACGTAAAAGAGCACGAAGTCTGAAGTATGAAAATAAGACACCATAAGATGTGAGCGTCTGCATTCATTTTCGTTTTCTTTAGACAACATCATACCCTACCAGAAGTACAGGCGAATAAAGATGTCATAAAATTGTCGTTCAATTACAAAAGCAAGCAGCGTGATGTATTTTGTACAGCTTGCGCCCGGGAGAAGAGTCTTTGTACTCTATTTCACAGTTGACTGAAAATCCTCTGTGCACGGATTCTTTCCACATCTGTTGCTCGCACTTGGGTTTGGCTGAAATCAGAAGCCAAAGCTCCAGAACTAATTTGAATATGCTCCATGGTGGAAACGCTTTTGGCAGTGTGTAATGCACACAATTAGGGATAACTACAACGTTGTGTGTGATGAAGTAGCTTCAATTCAACGAGCTACTCACCGTGCTTGCTGAAGTTGAGGTGGCAGCGCAGTTCGATTAATAGACCGTAACCGATGGATGCGCATCCGATTCGTTCCTTACAGTGTGTGCAACATGTTGAGTGCGTGGCTGAGCGCGTACAGGCATGAGTTTCGGCACGCGAGACGCAGTGCGCTGAATTGCGAGGTGAAAAAGGGACAATGAGGAGTCCACGCGCGGACGTGAATTTCATGCTGGGCAAAATGAGGGGATGTCGAAGAGCGTCGAGCACGAGTACGCGAGGCGCGAGCAATGAAAATTAACGGAAAAAATCCTATCGGGCGGGCCAACGGAGCTCCCGGGAGCCAATCGCCGGTGAACATGGAGCTCAGAGGGTGAGCAATCCGAAATAAAATCAGTTTCGCCATTCGGGAGAAGCAATGAACGCGATAGCAACATCTTACAGTATGACACAAATTGTAAGACTCGTAGCTGTAGTGGTAGTATGAATTCAAGTAAACGTAGGCTGACTAGCTAAAATCGAGTTCTTCTGGGGCCCTCTGTCTCAACTTATCAAACTGAATTTTATTTTCAGCATGAAAAGGCAATGAAGCGAGGCGCGCTGGCAGAAAACCGGGAGTTCCTGAGGACTTCATGACAGTGATCCCAACGTACTTTAACATACTAAATTACCATAGAGGGACGAGGATCAGATATCCCCCGCCTCACAATACACTCACTCAAGAACAGGCAGTTTACTGGCGAAAGCTGCAGACAGGAACTTTCCCAAATTTACATAAACTATACAAAATGTTCCCAGGTCAATACAGGGACACATGCCCGTGGTGTGGCGCAATACCCGCACTTTATCACATCCCATGGGAGTGCAATACGAATAAGGCATTCCACAAAATAGAAAATCCGAGTGCGGAGCAGTGGGAGAGCGTGCTCTCCAGCGGCGACCCTAGCCTCGAACGGAGGCTGGTGGATCATGCCCGACGAGCAGCCACACTCAGTGGTGCCCTGGAATAGGGGCGCCAACCAGGCAGGCCGGAGATCTTCATCAACCAATAGAAGATCAAGACATCCGGCCCGACCGCTGAATTACTCTTTCTAGGGCAATAACGTTTACTTCCTCCTCCTCCAGGAAGCGACGTAAGGCGGAGGTCGGCCACCATACCAGGAGACGAAGACGGGCCGTCGAGTTCTGCACCCGAGCCACTAGGCCTTCATCCGACCGGGGCCTTTTGCCAACCGGTTTGCGTGTTTCGCAAGCCTTCCAGATCGCGTATTTCTTATTTAGGCCTGCGGACTCCTGCGCCCGTAAGCAGAGAGGGAGCAGTCAGGCTACGACCCCGAACATTGCGCACAGCTGCCGGGCCCGCATGTCCTGTTGTGTCACAGCTTCCATCTTGAGGTGCCGCCAAGGCGGCTGCGTCTCCCTTTCAAGCCGGAGCTGCTGTGCTCTGGTCGCCAACTCGTCGGTCATCCCCGTCGTTATTTTAGGGCGCAGCTCTTCGGCACGCGTCCCTGCGTTAAGCGTCGACGTGCTTCGTCCTCCCTCAGCGTAACCGAGTGAACGTGGAGCGCAGCGGTGAGCCAAAGGCGAGAGCGCCGAGAATACGAGGAGAAAAAAGGAGGGGGAGGCTACAGGGAAGCATAAGGCGGGAAGTAGATGAGGACAGTATGGCGGAAGGGTGACGAGAAAAGCAGAAGACTGAAAGCGAAGAGACCGCGAGGAGGGAAGTCGGTGGAAGCCACCTTAAAGCACCACGAGATGGCGCTCACGTCCACTCATGCAAGGTAGTATGCAACCTCTCGATAATATTTGTGGACAGGAAGGCGAAAATTTAGGTTTGAAATATGGGGTTAGAAAATTAGGGGTTATGGTATTCAATGAAAAGAATATACAGATAGTGGCAATACAGGGCCAGGAAATACCTCGGGTAACAGAGTTTCAATATCTTGGCATATAGATAAATGAAGGCAATAGATATATGGAAACGTAGAAAAAAATAACAGTAAAGGGGAAGCGATATGCAGCCACAGTGAAGCACAGAGCGCATTGAGGATACAATATGTACGAGGTGCTCCAGGGTATAAGGAAAAGCGTAATGGTTCCAGGACTTACTTTTGGAGATGCGGTCGTTTGCTTTAACTCAATGGTGCAATCAAAACTGGATGGCAACCAAAGGTCAGTGGGACGCCTGGCAGTGGGCTTTCCAGGGAAGGCTACAAATGAAGCTATGCATGGTGATATGGCCTGGACAAGTTTAGTTTTGAAGTGAGGGAAACTTAGATTAAAATTGATTATAAAGAACGACTGAGCAATATGGAAGAAAGTAAATGGGCTAAGAGAGTGCTGAGGTATTTTTACAGAAAGAACATTGATTCACAGGGGAGGAAAGGAACCAGGAAGCTAACCAGCAAGTATGCGGCCTGTAGGGTGAGCAACACAGTAACAAAGAGCTTAATGCGGGCAGTCAAAGAGGCTGAATTAATCTCATGGGTGGCGGCAGGGGAAAAGGAACCTGCCATGAGTAAGTACTTAAGAGGAAAAGACGAAATCAGGAAACAAAGAATTTATGATAACTCAAAAGGAAGCTCATTACTTTTCGAAGTGAGATCAGGATGCCTTGGAACACGCACCTATAAAGCGAGATAGAAGAACGAAAAAGAAGCACGTGCTTGTTTCGATAAAGCTAGGGAAACGATGGAGTATGTTTTATTGGCATGTGAAGATATCTGCCCAGCGGTCGATTGAGGCACCCTTGGACTCCTTGAAGCCCTGGGGTTCAGCGAGAGTAGGGGCAATTTAAAGAAGTCCGCAATAGAGATTAGTAAGAGGCGATTGGAAGATTCGTGGAATAGAAACAGGGAAATTACAAAACACAGAGACGTACAAAAACAAAGTTCACCATAGGGGTCAGAAAATGTGGTTACGAGAATTCATAGTGCGTTCTTTTTTCATTTTTTTAGCCTAGGTAGGACATCAGGCAGTATAATAGCAAGAGCGTGGTGGCGCAACCCACCGCCCCGTTCCATAGGGGATGCTCATAACATCCATCCAAAAACGCAAACACGTTTTATTCTCCACTTTCAATACGGCAAGGTCACGACCGAGCAACACACAACACTTTCACGCCCATATTATGCATACCAGAGCACTTTCCCACATACTATACACAACAGAGTAACCACAACCCACAAGCGCACAGCACATACACAAACAGTGCTCGGGCTGCCTCAGCGCATATTCCTTCGAACCTTCCTATATAGCCACGATGTTTCGATCTACATCATAATACCAGTGAGTGACCCTATGTTATACGTAAATCAGCAATAAATTTCGACAGCATACTTCTTTGAGTATAATCACCTGATAGGCACGGCAAATCCACACAGACCTGGTAATGTAATACCGCATTATACTGACTGTTTTTGACTAGCGACTTTCAATTGTCAACACGATGCCGACGGCGATCTAAGCCTTTCACTTCGTAGCCGTAGCGGAGGGCGCATCAAAAACCGCTGGCGTTTACAAAATGCATTCCTGTTGGGACCACTTCAACGTTTTCTCGCCTAATTTCATACAGAAATGGCCAACGATGTGCTATCCGCGGCGTCCGTATGCCGCTGCAAAGCAGGTATGTGCGAACCGGCGCGCGGTGTGCCGGAGGCTGCCGGCAGCCGGACATGAGGCCGGGCGTATAGTGTAGGGATGAATCTGACCAGGACGCTGAAGTCACCGCTTTCGAGGAAGCCTTGTAAATCATAATTTGCCTTCATGTCCACCACCGCCCAAAAGTATTCGGCTACGTCGAGGGCGTCGTTCGCTGCTACATGCTGAGCAGCTGCATGCGATTTGTAAGAATATCCTTATTACTTATTTTATTTACAGCATACTGCGGTCGAAAGACCAAGCAGGGGTGTGTGGCAAAAGCAGTTGACAAAAGAAATTCAAAGTACACAGTGGTTGGATGAGAGCGGAATGTAAATACTAGCATAGCATCCAAGAAGGGTATGATACAAGTTACTCACCGCGATGTCAGGGAGCTATTTCATACGAGAACTAAACATTACTCACCGCGATTGCCCTGACAGGCCCTGTTCACCATTAACTATATGCGAAGGCTAACTGCTGGTGTCTGTTGTGTTATATCCATCTGCAGGAGAGTCGTGGTAACGAAGATTGTTGCCATACAGTCTACTAGGCTACAACTGCTATAACCATAGCGTAAATACTGTGGCGGGAGCGGAACTGTCGCGACAAGTGACCGGGAACGATAGCTCCCACTATGAAGTATGCCGTCTCCCTCCGAGCGCCTCAACTGCAAAGCCGCGCCTGCGCCATGCTAGCCGTGCTTTCTGCTAGAAAGAGGATGGTTTCGCTCCTTACCGGCGTTCGAGTTTGACAGTACACCGCAGCTTTGTAGTCCACAGTGCTGCCGTCACCATGT
The DNA here is from genome assembly GCF_050947875.1 of Dermacentor variabilis. Classification (NCBI taxonomy): domain Eukaryota; kingdom Metazoa; phylum Arthropoda; class Arachnida; order Ixodida; family Ixodidae; genus Dermacentor; species Dermacentor variabilis. The sequence continues at coordinate 115,265,571 of NC_134573.1, forward strand.
GTGTCCCGTTAGCTTGGTCTCCCATTCACGTCTCGGCATATCCATTTGTACCGTACCCTTGTGCCTTTCGTTAGGCTTTTCGTACTTTGTAGTTTATATTGTCAGTCTACATGTTATCTTCGAGAATATATCCTTTTCTTCCCAGACGCCGACAGCTGTATGTGCTAGGTTGCTACGGGGAAGTCAGTAACAGCTCTTTTTTGAAATTTATTTTCTGGATACTTTTTGTTTGTACGTTTGCTTTTACCGCGCCTCATAGGCAATACATCTTCTATTGTTGGTCGGCGCTTCCCGTCACTGTAGTGTCGTGCCCGCTACGCGATGCATCACGGAAGTGACGATGTATATACAGCTGTATATCCAGGTTGCATGGTACGCTCATGCACTTCCTTGCTCTAGCGGCAGGGTTTGTGTTCCATCTGTGGATTTGTAGGCGTAGCTTGCAGCAGTGATGCGCTCACAGCGCTCGGCTACGTGATGACGGCGGCAGCAAACGTATTTTGCTTTCGCTTCGAAGTCGTCGAAGATGGCGCTGCAAAACGACCACAAATGCACAAATTTGATATAGCTTAACTTTCTCCTTATCCGAATTTCACGCATCAGAACAAGAAGGCCTGGCTGATATTTGCGGCGCCTAGGCAGAGATGCCTGAGTACGGGCTCGTCTCGCTGTGCATCAGCAGCCGGACGCTGCTTTCGAGTTCAACTATTCCCATATCGCAGCTCGCCTACGAGCTAAAGGTTTGACACGGATGGCCGCTGATCATCAAAGGTTTAGACATCAGACTATGCTACTAAGCATTAATTTCCGCCGAGAAGAAATTATTGTAGTTGATGTTCGGGTCGCCGGCGACACAATATAGGCACGCAAAGGAGAAACATTCCTGCTCTTTCGATTGCCGCGAGAGGGCGCGACATGTGAAGTGCGTATGAAGGAGGAACTCACCGGCCTGAAGGAGGAAAGCGGCTGGCTCCTGCTTTTTCGCACCCTTCCTTTTTTTTTTGAAGGGTGTAGAGAAACGACATACAACGGATATGTACAAAGCAAAGTTCCTAATAGAGGTTCAGAAAGTTTCGTGAGGAGCATTCTTCGGTGTTGTTGCTTTGAACATAGGCAAGACATTGGGCAATATAACAACAAGAGCTTGGTGGCGCAACCCACCACCTCATTCCAAACGCGACGCTCATAACATCCAGCCATGCAACTGCGGCATCGGCGGTGCTGGCCATCCAGGAAAAAAAAAACATAGAAAGCTCACCTTCGCCCACAGGGTTTGGCGCACAGGGTTCGGCAACTGCAGTTGCCGGGAAGCGGCAACTGTGTGGCCAGTCTACGCATAGCGCTGTTCGTCGCCGGTCTGCCAGTCGTGCAGGGTGCACGGCGATGCCTCAGTATATCGCAAAATGAAAACATACATAGCGCTGCGCTCAAATTTCGAATTGGGAGTAGGGTAATCGTCGGTGAATGCTATGGTAAGACGAGCGCCGTTTCACTCATCCCTTCGCCGCCGCCCATCAGTGTTGAACTGTTGCGCATGCTAGCACTCGCGATATGCCCTAACTCTTACTGCGTTGGTACCATTCTAACTTTAATGGTATTTGTGTTTTGCTGTTAATTTTTCATTCAGGGTTGATTCTATATTTTTCTCTGACACCGGTTATATCGCATATTTTGTGTGCTTTTTGGAACGAACGGCTTCGTCCTCGATTGTATTCTCTGAGGTTTGGCCTCAGGGACCCGTTCGAAATATTAAAGAACCTGCTTCACCAGGCAGTAGGGCACATACAAGTCGCAGCCAAATTCACAAGTGGCTCATATTCACGCATTACAATGCTCACATGCCTAACTAATCATTCCCTTAGCGGGGTTCCTACGCCCCACTCTCTATATGTAGTGGGCCCGCCTTAGTCAAAGCACGCGAATTCGCATCGTTCTGTCTTCCTCTCCCGGTATCTTCATGCCATTTAGTATAAGTCGCGAACGCGGGGGCACCGTTCCCAAGTGACCGTCAAATGTCTACAAAAGATAACACGTCTGTATGCCTCATAACTACTGATGAGCATGAGTATGAGTTTGATTAATTTTATCTACCATGGCGGCCGAATAAACTCTCAAACACGACCGCTCTCGCTCGCTTATAGCCTCCTTCGCACAGATCGTGACGGTCGCGGTGGGGGCGTAGCCCGAGTAACCCAGAACACTATTTTATTTCAAAAACGCCAAGGCATAGCTGGTCATGGAAGTGTCTGGTGTACTGTTAACGTGTGCGGCATGTCGGTTCTCATAGGTGGTGTGTACAGGCATCCTAACGTTTCTGTCGAATACACGATGCAATTGCACGATTTCCTTCACACCAAAGTAAATGCCTGACCTCAGCTAATATTAACCGGCGATTTTAATCTTGCAGGAATAAACTGGGATAACCTTACAGTTGGGGCTAGGGAAAAGGAAAGCTGTGAGCTATTGATCACAATAATGTTTCGCTTTTCATTATCGCAGCTAGTTAACCACCCAACAAGACAGCACAGGGACGCCGTGTCAGTGCTGGACCTGGCGTTTGTCTCGGAGACTCTCAAACCAGAAATGAGCATATAAGATTGCATCTCTGGTCATAAAATGATTTTACTGATCTTTTTTGAGCTAACGTCAAAGATGTGTCGCCAAAAGTATCCTTACATTGATTTTAAAAATTATAGAACAACAGATTATGCCAGCATCATAGACTGTTTAGAAACTGTATTTGAGGATTTCACAGTACTGTATTCATATGATAAAGCCTTCTGGGCGAAATCTAAAGGTGACATAAAACATTGTCAAGAATATTTTATTGCCACAGTACATAAACGAACCAACAGAAAAACGCCCTTGATCACCTGCACTATCATCAACTCGAAAAGAATATTGCAAAAAATGCGCAGGAAAAAAGAAAATTCAGTGGCAATCGCGCATCTGCCAGATGCGTTAAACTTACAATTAAAAAAAAGGCGACAGGTAACTTTTCTCCAATACACTGACGAACTTCATGTACAATCAGCCGCAAAAATTCTGGCGCTATCTGGCGAAACCTGAAAACCTAATAGTGCAAATTGAAATAGCGGGATATTTCACACATGATGCACACGCTAATGCTATCGCTTTTAATGCCCGATCCAATCTCTGTTAACACGCTCTTCTCCCCCAAGCGACGTTTCGTTTACATCTGATTCAGTGATGCCTGCTGTCGTTATAACTGAGCCAGGTATACTAAACCTGCTTTTGAACATTGTCACACAAAAAAACGCCTGATCCCTCTAACATTTCCAGTGCGTTTCTAAAACAGTTTACTGCCCAACTAGCTCCGTTCTTACAAAGGATTTCTACGTTGTCGCTTAAAGCAGCTGCATTACCTACAGACTAGATCGTTGCAAAGTAATCCCGATTCACAAAGGTGGCAATTGGTTGCACATAGACACATACCGACCGATTTCTCTGACAAGCTGCTCATGCAAATCATGGAGCACATTATTAGCAAACCCATTATTAGTTACTTCGAAAGCAATACCCTGATATACCCTGAACAGCATGGTTTCAGGAAAGGCCTCTCTACAATGACGCAGCTATTGGAAATTTCTCATGACTTCACCGACATTATTAATTCTGGACTTCAAGGAGACACCTTATTCGTAGATTTCTCCAAAGCCTTCGATCGCGTACCTCCCTGTGAACTGACTGAAAAACTTAAACTGGCATTGAATCTGACACTGTTGCATGGATAGCATTTAATCTCTCACTCAGATCAAAATATGTATCAGTAAACAATGCTGAGTATGAGAGCCTTGAGGTTTTTTTTCTAGTTTGCCACAGGGGGTCCGTGCTGGGGCCATTACTCTTGTGTATTTCAACTACATCCCATCATGTGTTGAGCCTAATGTAACAGTACGTCTTTTCGCCGATGATTGCGTTGTCTACAATACTTTTCCGTCTCTGGACGATCAAATTAATATAAACACCTCACTAAACAGCATCGCAAGTTGATGGTAAACGTGGGGAATTAGGCTCAACATCAGTAAAACAGTCTGCATCACTTTTACACATAAAGAAGTACCTGACTTTTTCACTTACACTATAAGAGGCACATCAATAATAAGATCAGATGTTGTAAAATATATGGGTGTGACATTCTCGAACTCGCTGAAATGGGACAGCCACATTGATAACACATGTGCCAAGGCATTCCGGCAACTCAATCTCTTGCGTCGGAGTGTGCCAGTATTGTATAACCTCATTGATAAACAAGATAGAATATAGCACATGGCACTGCGCTTTATTTATTGCAGATACTCACCGTATGATAGCGTCACTGCTTTACGTGAACAAGCAAACATCCCGACTCTAATATCAGGACGGCGTATCGCGGCCATGAAGTTTCTTTCCCTTCTTTATCACGGGCGCATAAACATAGACAAAACAAAGTACATCAGGCCACCCTTCCAACATTAGGAAGGAATAAATCATATTAAGCGCGTAAGGCATTTTTCGGCGTGCTGCAGCACATATAAATATTCATTTTTTTCTTCAACAATTGCAGCCTGGAACAATTTTCCAGAAGAAATTGCGCATGTTCCCTCTATTGAACAATTTGAAACCAAAATACGTGCACTTTTCTATGAGTAGGTCTGCTTGCGATTGTTTAGTGGTCTACTACAATGTTGTGCTGCGCAACCATGTTTTGATTCTTCACCACTACGTCTGCACTTTTCGCAGCTCTTCCCCTTGCCTGTATTATATCTATTGCACTGTTTTTATCGATCTGTTCTTTCCGCTTTCCTCTTATTTTTTTACATTGTAATAATTACCGCTTTTCATTACTTTGTTATGTTTTGGCCCACAAGTTTTTGTTTTGTTTTGCGTGTGACCCACTCCTGTATGAGCCTCCAAAGGCTTGCAGTATTTCTTGAACTGCGTCGCACTGTATGTTTATCGGTCTTCTCAGCGAGAAATTTCCCTCTGCTTCTTCTTCTTAATTCAGTATACATTCATTGTTTGGTGCCAACGCAAACATGAGCATATGCCATGCCATTTTTCAGCTTTCTTCTTATCGTTCCCTCTCCATTCTAGTGAACTTGCTAGTGTCTAGCATGAACAAGTTCATAGATCAGAGCTTCACGACATCGCCCGGGCAGCGCGCGGGAGAGCGTCTCCATGCGCGCTTTCAGCTACTTAGTGAACATCACAGCCCCGACGCCGTAGCAGAAATCTTCGTCGTCGAAGTACTCGCCCGACATGTAGCCGACGACTGCTTGCCGGTTCTAAATTTAGCGATCCAAGCTTCACGCAGCTTCTTGTCCCGCGGGTGCGTGTACGCTTACACCGGGCTCCGTTGCGTACGTCTGGCCCAGCGGCACCGAGCGTATCATGTTGGACGCCTTCAAAAGCAGCTACTGCATGTTATAGTGCCTTCAGGTGTGTCGAAGTAGACAACCGTATAGCGAGAAAACTTCTCCTCTTAATGAGAACCACAGCGCATGCGAGACTTTCAACTTTCGTTTTCAGCTTGCTTCGGTGCATCCGACGCAGCCGAAGCAGCTGCTGTGTCCACGTGATCCCTCATACCACGTCACGCCGACGGCAGCGCCAGCTTTTCCAGTGGCCGTTCTCGCCCCCAATGGCAAGGCCAAAACGTCTGGCGAAGGAAAAAGAGAAAAGGCATGCCTTGCGCCAAGTAACCAAAATAGACACATAGGCGCATATCTGATTGCATGGCGATTCAGATGGCACTTCTAAAGCTACGACTTCTGTGACACCGAAGACTGGGGTGCATACTACATAATGGATCTGCAGCTCCGCTGCCCCCTCATTAATCATCACTCCTTCAACTTTACGCTAAGCCACTCGCAGCGCACCGCCACCTCACATGTCCTGGGACTTCATAACAGATCTTCTCTTAGTCGCACGACACCACTAGACCTTGCGTTTATATATCCCTTCGCTGCCTCTACGTTATATATCTAGGCCTGTTCAGGCAAGGAAATACCACTCACTGCTACTACAGCAGTTTGAGACGACGCGCTGGCACAACTGCGGCCATCGGCAGAGTGCTGGGCTCACGTTGGGGGCAGCGCGAACCGGTGAAATCACTGCTTGAAATGTTGTAAACTGCTGTGACATCACTCCCATCACATTCGGTATCTTTGCATGATCCGTCGATGGCCGAACACTTTTTCAGACGCTGCGCGAAACTCTCTCAAGCAGCGCGCGTTGACGCTTAGAAATCAAATACCATTATATCAAATAAATTATAATGAGTAAAAACGCACCGCCTGAGATTATGGCGCTTTCAGCAATTCTGACAGCTTGCTAACGTCTCTTCGCGACCATTGTCATAGAAATAAAGCGCGTGGCAAGTGACTACCAGAAACAGTGGCTGCACGCACTTCAGAATACACATCTTATCAGAACGTGATCAATTTTTTTATTTGATTAACGATTAATAATTCATTATGTTTTTTATTGATTGATCGCATTCGATTCAAGGTGTTGATTGATTGATGTGTGGTGCCTAACGACGCAAGGGCCAGCTATGACCAAAGAGCGCCATGACATATGATCATAAATTATCTTCGTTTTATATACGAATTGATAAAATGATTTGCAAATGGTAGTGGTAATGTGGCTCTAAAGAGTCCTAAAAACGAGTCGCTGTGAAATGTATAAAATATATCAGCATGAAACTAATGTCAATGACATGATGCGAGATATGAGCATAAAATTTTGCTACGAGGAAGTGATATAAAAAAATGTAAACAAGGAGTACTGACTGCTCAGAGCTCTTGAAGGGCTGAGGCACGTGTTGGAAAATTTTGTAACTGCGGCTACCGCCTCGAAAGTAAGACTGTGCTGCAAATAACCTGGGCACATAATTTCTAATATGTTAACCTGATCTAAATAGCCTAAACTTGTTTTCAGGTTAAAGAGTGGTCCGTTACTGCGAAAGAATGCTGGATGGAGTGGAATATGCTGAAGATACGGAGAATTAAAGTATTTTTTTCCGCTCAGTTTCTATTTTCCTGCTCTGGATGAGTACACGGAGAAGTGTAAGACTGTCACCACAGCTTCAACATGACGGAGGGTCACTTGATGCAGGGTCTTTCATCGATTGCTTGATCAAGTGAGCATTTTTCGGGCGCTTTTAAGAAGGAATAAACATAGTTATTTACTTTTGTAGAATACAATTTTAATGTTTTTGGGATAGACCCAAGTTTGAAGTTCCATTGTAGAAACGTTTGATCAAGAATAACCTTTAACTTGTTAAATACTAAATATAGTTGGCTCTAGTGGCCTTCGAAAATATCGATAATATATGTTACAAAATGGCACTTAGTGCAGAATCAAATAATGTACGTGGAACTAGTGAATCCCTGTATAGTAGAGTTAAACAAAAAATAATAAAAATGGAAGAAATTCCAATGTGCACAGAGGAAAAGAAAATTACTGGTGTAGGGTATTAAACCACATGCTCTTTTTTAGAGAGCGAAGGAATGTCAATTGTGTGGGATGTTTGGGTGATACCAACGCCGTCTTTGAATGACCACACAACTAGCAGGCGAGAATAGATGCTCGGACGCTATAGACTTGGTGGAATTGACATCAACTCCGTCGCTACGTCAAATGCATACTCCAAAACAGCGCGCATGCTGTGCCACATTTTAGTGGACTTGGAGTGACATGATGATCAACGATTTGATTGCTATAGTGTGCCTTGAAATGCATGGGTATTTCAAGCATCCGCCTTCGGGTGGCGTGGTAGCATGTGCTATGTGGGGTAAAAGAGGGAAAGCGCTCGGCTCCGCATCACTCGCGACTCCGAAAAACAGTCGACAGTCGCTCTACCACAGCAGTACCTGGTGCGCCGACATTCCGGCAGGATTTAAAAAGTTTCTCGCCACTCCTGTGAAACTCTAGTAAGCGATTAATGGAACAGGTCTAATGGATTAAGTCAAATAAATGAAAGGTGGACATAGATGACAAATATTCGGTTTGCGGAATATATTTATTCGATTAATCGTTCATCAATATTATCAACTCTTAGAACCTGCCAGGTTTTGTCGGAAAATAAATAAAACTACTGCCGCGTAGACGAGCAGTGTCATTCTCTTGGGTGACACCCGAGTCCGAGAGCCTCAAGAAGTTTTCCCCTCTTTAGATGAAAATTTGGTACAGACACTTAAGACTGCTTACGTATGGGAATAAGAACGCATTATAGTCCTCTTGCCAAATTTTTTTTCCGCGCGTTCTTTTTCCGCACAAGCTCTTGCTAGCGTTCTAAGTTCCCTTCGGTGAAGCCAAATAAAAACGAGCCAAACACATCAACATGTTCGCTTGCCCGCGAGGAGTTCTTCACTCGAAGGACCATTCAATGGCATTCAATTGGACATTACTGTTTTTTTTTATTTTATAGACTCACACACACATGACGAGGCGCAAACTCTTCCCCACTGGCTGCGCCACCATGTGCCCAACGATGTACGCAACTTGGCCACGCGTTTAGTCAGTCAGATGGTTGCGACGTGAAACGTGCAATGACCCACGCACCAGTCCCACCTTTAGTCAACCAGAACCGCGCAGTCGCCGTGGTGTCGGACAAGCGAACTCGTCTAGCACACCGGATATCCGGGTTCCATTCCCACCCAGACCGAAATTCACTAAATTTTCTTTCAGTGGCGTTAATTTACTTTGCTTACAGGAACCTGTCAGAGAAATTTGACACCAGTAAGATTATTTTTTATGCGTTATCAATCTTTGCGCCACGGTGTGCGACGGAGTTTCGCGTAATGGGGCATGTAATGCTTTCGCAAATAAAAACGCCAGTGCAAGCATCGCGCCCAGTGCGCAGCGTTTAATGCCGCCCCTCAATGACACTGGCTACGACGCTGTGCTTCTCGCCGACAACAATAAGGGGGCTCGCATTGCGCTTAGGCGTTGGCTGGCTATACGTGGACGACAGCGAACTGCCATTTATCATTACTTGCCTAGAGATACCACAGCAGCAGGCTGGCAGAGTGGCCTATCCGGCCACTTTCTTGGCCCCCGATTGCTCGCTTATTCTCTCTTCTCGCGCTCTCATGCCTGTGCCATTGTTAAGCTCTTCGCCAGTGGTGAATTTCACAATACAGCCTTCACGCGAAGTATCTGCTTTCTCGATCTTCTTGTATTTTTATGCAGATGAGCCAGTTAGCGGTTACCTGTGTTACCTATTATAGCGTCACGTGTTCACACCAACAGCTCCTAACGTTCGTTCATTTTCCACTGTCCACACTATAGCTCTCTCTTTTCTTCCCTGACAAAGCAGTCGCCAGACCACCGATGGATACGTTATAGTTAGACGTACGACCACAAAGCCAAGGATAATGATGCAAGCTCAGAATTATCTAGACAGTGCCATGACGTGCACTTCCGCCAGACAGCCGCCACGGTTGTCCATCACTGCGAATGAATTGTAGACTTCCAACATGCACCCACCACTTGCGAAGGAATCTCGAGTAACAATAAAATAAATTCAATTTTTTTTTGCATCTCTGCTATTGTAAGTTTACCTCGAAACATTCCTTCCTTATAAAAATGCAAGTATGTGGTATTGTCATGTGTAATTTAAATTTGTCAAGGTTCTCACAGATGCGGAAGTTCATAAATGATTATGATGTCTTCTTTCGCTTTCGCACATTCAATGGACCACCATCAGGGCCTAGTAAATATGCTCTATTAGGTATCCTGCAGTTATCTACCCTATAATCTGCGACAGATGAAAACACGAACACGTAAGCAGCAAACTGATTCAGACAAGATTTATTCATCTCAAAGAAACATTTTGTTTGCAGAGAAATAAGCGATGCTACACCCACTGAATATTACAGGGGTACAATGACTGGTTGCATCAATTCGAAGTGCCTTTATGAGGAATGAATACATATGTGTTTTCATAAAGGCTGTCATCCCAAGTGCAAATATCAGGTTCATAAGGATCGTATTCTGTCCGATGACTGCACAAGTATTCGTATTCTCTGACGCAATTCGTCATTAGCGAAGCCCGGAAACTTTCCCAAACGTGCAATTCGCATTTTGTGTCACCTGGAAGAAGAGCAGACCGTGCAGGCATACATTTTGTTGTTGAATAGTAAGCTACTTATAATCAGCAATTATGCAAAGTAGCCTGGATATGGTAACAGTTTTGACACATTACCAGCACCTATTTATTCAATACAAGCGGCTGCAGGAAATTTACATTTTTTCATTACGCATCCAATTGCGTAAAGGCTAGTTAACGGCTAGTACGCGTATAATCACATTAGTACATCATTACTTTATTGCAGTAGCGAGCTCAAACAAAACCGTATACAGGTCATTCCCGCAAATTCTAGTTTTTCAAGAGCCATTACATCTTATTACCTGGAATCCCAATTCCCCTCGCTAATGAAACACTTTTTTTTAAACTGTAACGTAATACCTTCTATTGAAACATACAGGTGAATTAATGTTGAAACGAATGCAGAGAAATTTTTGGGGTTGCTTTAAAGTTTGTACTTTTTGATTGACTTTAACACACTAGACTGTTAGATGTGACGGAACGAGTGGCATAGTCATATTCCAATCTAGACTTTGGCAATGTTTGCCGCGGCCGCACTTGTAGAGTCAACCTTTTCTACGCCCAATTTTATGATTACTTGTATACGCGGCGCGAACTTCTGGTCAATCAGTGAAACTCGATAAAGTACAGTTTGTACAGTAGTTTCGTGGGCAATCTTTGCTTATGTGAAAAAAAATGCCCTAAGGGTCGTCAATCTCCATCTAGTTGTGATGGGCTGAGATGTTCTACTGACAAAACTAAATGACAAAGCACAAATACGCGTATATTGCGCTTAACATATTGGCAAAAATTGCGGGAAATATTTCTTTTTGCTGAGAGCAAGCTTAGGATGTTTTACCTAAATCGAAAGGTAATAATGTCTATTAAAATGGGCCTGACCTTCAAGCCGCGAAGTGCTGAGATGTATATTTTAGAAGACGTTATCCGAAAGAACATAAACCAATAAATTTATTATATGAATAATTATGGTAGATATGGATAGTCATCGGACCACACAATTTTACTTGTGCCTGTGGCTGCTAGAGACAATCTAAACCGGCTCATACGCCAAGCTACATCTGTGCCGCTCGACGCCCTTGTTCCGTGTCACGTAAAAAATTTAAGAATGAAAGGCAGTAAGAAGGTTCTCGCTATAGATATCACAAACTGCAGCACACTCGACGTTTTGAGCAACGTCAAGGAATAGCATCAACGTACGCTGCTATAAACAAGATGATCATGATTCTGTGGTCGGTGTTGTGTATGATGGGGACAATTCCATAAGTGATGCTGACATGCATATACTCATTAAGCCGGCAACAGAGGGAATTGCCATAAAGGAGAGAGCCTCCCGTCAAGCGTAAACGTCGGTCATTTCCGAGAAGTAGTACGGTCTTTTGTGCCAAAGCCGCTTCTATGCCGGAAGTGCCAAAGGATAGGGCACGTTAGTGCGGTTTGCACAAATGGTGAGTGTGCTCAGGATGCTCCGAGTCGCACAGCTTCGACTCCTGTCGTGCACAAAAGCAAATGCGCGCCAATTGTCAATGCTCTCACGATGCATCTTCAAACAATTGTCCACATGTGAAAAATGAGATTAAAGTCTTGAGGCAAATGGTCAGGATCGGTTCGTCGTACAGGGAGGCTGTTGCTAGGGTGCAATGCCAGCGTCCACATCGCCGGAGATCTAGGAAACCCACTGCTATAGCTAAGGATGCACTTCGTCCACTGACAGTCCACACACTTACACAGACCACTAGCAATACTAGCAGCGAGGATCCTAAGCAGAAAATCTCCAATGTGATTACCTCATGCGAGGAGTGGCAGCCGCTGCTACGGCTACACCAACCAGAGGAACAGCAAGATGTAGCACGCTCGCCGAATCATGCTTCACATTGTGAAAGCAGCCATGATGACGAGAAAGAAGTTGTCACCATGATAAGAACCCTTATGATTACGATACGACTACTACTGACTGCCATACACAGTTCGGCCGCCTCGAGGTGCGCTTCAAATACTGGATGCCCAGAATCCGGTACTGCCCAGTCTTGAGAAGCACCATGGCTGCTCTTCTGCATTCCTTCCCGAAATAAGTCAAGGAAGCGTCTGTCTTCCAGTTGAATGCTCGAGGCCTTAAATCCTACATTTCGACCTTTCATCTCTTCGTTTTTAAGAACAAATTTCTAATCATCGCGACTTGTGAGCCATACATTCAGAGCGTCATCCGCCTATCGGGATATGAATCCGTCATGTCTGTCATCTGTAGCGACCGCAGCAAAGTCATCGTTTACGTCAGCTACAATTTCACTTATGTTTTACACCCAGTCGGTCCTGATGACGACAACCAGTACGTATGTTTGACTATAAAATGCAAGAATGTCCCACTCACCCTCCTAGGTGCCTCTATTTCCGCTTCGAACCGATTTAACGACGCAAGACCAAATACAATTTTAACAGCAACATCTGGACCATGCATTATTACCGGCGATTTCAGTGCGCATCATTCGCTATGGGAAACTTAAAGATGGATTGTCGAGCAAGACGTGTACTATCTTTCTCGTCGCACCATGAAATCTTCTGCCTAAAGGATGGCAGTCCCACTTTTCTGCGGAAATTGGCATACAGGAGCTGCCTGGATTTAACTTTTGTATCATCATGCTTCGGTGCCAGTGTGGGTTTGTTTCCGGAAAATGAAACGCATGATAGTGATCACGTTGGAATCGATCACGGTGGCTCAGCATCACGTAGTGATACTGAGACACCCTTCCGCCTCAGCGCTGTTTGCCCCGGAAAAGGTCCCAGGATCGTAGGACAGTAAAAGAGCAATGAATTGGGTAGGGGCAGCTGGCATAGCCGGCAGCGACCTGTCATAACCTGGCGGCATGGCAGTAGATTTGAGGTGGCTGCCTCTGCGAAGCTGCGTCGCCAGAAGAAGAGCCCTGCAGCTCCACCAGAATAAATGTTAAGCCTAAGCACAGTAGGGAAAGTATTTACAAGGTATATTTACAAGGATAGCAAGCCCTGACAAACATAGCAGCCTGCCAAAATCAAGTAAGGCACGTCGTCGTGATGACTAGGTACTGGCTGCATATGGGTACATTCCACTAAATACCAGGGTGTCGACATCCTCTTTCGAGTAGCACGTAGCAATAATATGCGATGCACGCCGACTATCTTCGAACTGTATGTTTATTTCGGCAATAGTTATGTCTGCTAGTTTACCTGGATTTAGATCTAGCTCTTTGTTGATGTACTCACCACATCACTATAAACTCACTGAAGACGACGTTGTTATTATTGTTACGGATGTAGAATGGATTTATTTAGAGTGAAAAGGATAGAGAAGACATGGGACGGTCCGAAACAGCCTATCACCCAAGAACCTCGCGCCGCTTCTTATTTCTCTCTCTCTCTCTCTCTCTCTCTCTATATATATATATATATATATATATATATATATATATATATATATATATGCATCCACTTGGGCCTTAGCTGCTGCGCTCGCCTGCCGGCCTTGATGGCCGCTGCCGCTTCCTCGCTCTTTCGTGGCGCAGGATGTCGGTGGCATGCGGCGTTGGCACCGCAGACCGCTGCTGCTTGTGCTTGCTGGTTCGGGCTATGGTACTACATTACTCGCAGCGCAAAACGCAAAGGACCGCTCAGCGGCGTTCAAATAGACATTAATGCTATCGGATCCATAACTCACAAGAACTGCTGAGGTGTGCTCGGCTTCTATATCGAACCTTTCTACGTCTCACTGATTGGTCTGTGGACGCCGAAAACGCACTGCAGGAAAGCCAATTTACATATCTGCATAGAAAGCTCCAGTTTACATACGCAGTACCACACCAGCGTCGACTGGGCGGCCGGCCAGTACCTGATAAATGTGCAAAGCAACGAACTCAGCAAGAGTAGCCCATGCGCATAAACTTCACTAGAAGCGCAAGTAGCGTCTACTAGGCATGACACCACCCCTGTCGCGATTAACAGAGCTTGTCTGCTTATCGGAGACAGCAAGGGCCCTATAACGTAAAACTATTCTAATATATTTTTATTCCAATCTCCTGACGTCCAATTTGCGTAACCGCCAAGGCAAGCATCGGGCGGTGACCTGCAGGATTGTCTGAACAAACCAATCAAACGCTCTCCTCGCTTATAGGAGGTAACTTTTGTTTGGTTTAAAAACAAATAACATTGCCTACAGTGAGCGGCTTGTCGGATCTAATTGGCTGACAAGAGGCGAGGAGCACGTTCAAGTAGAGAGGGATTCGATGGGGTCGAGCCAGTGCACTGAAAATGGATAACCGGATGAATAGCGTGGTGCCGGCGTGCCCGATTGGTCCGCTTCCCCTTACTTGACTTGAGGCGGCTGGTCGGAAATCGCGGCGGCATGCAATGGAAGGTTAAGAATTCTACTAAAACGGATCCTCAGCAAAGAAGAGTCGGCAGAACGAGGTCGCAAACATGCCTAAAGTGCTTGAAAACGTTACACGGCCACGCAAAAAGGCTTATTGTACGCAAATAAACCCATGCTCTCCAACAGGTGCGAGTAGCCAATGCCTGAGTGATTGGCGGCAGCCATCTTTTATTCCTTTCGGAACGGGGCAGCCTCTGGCTATTCAGAAGAAAATTCAATTTTGTTCGGCAAATGCGTCTTCAACGCGTACAAGTCACTTTGACGCGGTGAGTGTTTGAGGTCTGGTGACGCCGCGTGACAGACCGGTGAAGTGGGTGCAGCCCGAAAATTTTTGACCGATATCCCATGGTTAATGGCTAAAAGGCGTCGAATCAGAAATAACAATTTTTTTTTGTTGGTCCAATGATGCATAGTCAGTCTGTAGGCATCATATCAGACGGGGAGCTGTCGCGGTTTTCGTGACGTCTCGTGAAAAGGAGGCGAAGTGGGGATGATTCAAAAAAGTTTTTGACCAATGGCAGAGGGCTGATGGCAGAATTTGAATAGAAAAAGTTTAGAAGAGCTTTACGTTATAGCTCCCCAAGTGTGCGTGAACACGAGCTCGTCTTATGATATTGAAAAAAAAAATCAAAGCTCCTTTCTTAAAGAAAAATTGTTGAACGACACGCTACCCAGACGAACTGTATATATCTGCATTGCATCACGCGCGTCACGCAATGCATTCCTTGCTGTCGCCATGGGTAGAGCGCGGGTGCAGCGCACGGCAGAAGAAGAGGCTGCCGTACGCGAACGTAACCAACGTAAGCGCGAGCGCGATCGTGCCCGTAAGGCCCATCTGGTGTATCGGCAACGGCACGCAGAAGCCGTGTGGGAGACATACAGCCGAGATGCCTACTGGTCTCCTGATCGTCAGCGGTTACATACAACCGGACACGTCTCATTGCAAGGCGGAAACATTCCTCGCAAAACGATGAAGACCTTAAAACAGATAGTACGCCCATCCTCGTGTGCGGTGATTTTAACATCGATGTAGCGAAAGCGCACAGCGAGGAGACCGAGAGTTTCATGCTAGATCGCTGCTCGTTGAAACTGAAGACGCTACTGAGACCCACGACGCGACACCGTTCCTAGATTGATCTCATATTTGCAAGCAGGCTGTGTCACGTTACGATAGCGGAGCCCCTGGCCGTCTACCACAGCGATCATGAGGCATTACTGTGCAAGTGTACAGCCGTCCGTGAAAGTGTAAGTGTGTGCGTGTTATCAACGCCGATCTAAAATAAGACTATGCAACCTAACAAAATGTGTCTTCATTCAACTTCAACGTTAATAAAATACGATCCTAAACAAGGAATCAAATTCCACATGCATGGCAACGGGTCACTCAGCATTACGTGGGTTAATTGTGTGATCGTTGGCTTTGGACTTTGACTTTGATTCAGATTGCGTTGGGGGATAGCTTGCGTTCAACTATCATTAAGAAAAGGGGCTTTGATTTCTTAAGCCTACGGCTTTCCTAATTCTTCTGTGGGATTCATTAATGATTTCAATAATGTAATGCAAAACGGCCTCTAATGAGTTGAGTAGTGCGTAAATCAATACAATCTTACATTCTTTGTCTGAGAACGTTATCACAGCGCAGTTGTCCGTGGGGTCATAGTACTGAAATGTATAATTCCTTCCATTTATGTAACCTGTAAAAAATGAGTAAGAATGTTATACTTCCTGGTCTGTGTGACAGGTTAGCTGCTGAAAACTATGAAGTGAAAGTGACTAAAGTACTGTTTCCTTTGTGAACAACTATATTTTGCAATACAAGATCACCTGTTAGGAGACTTCCTTCTCGAGCTGTATGATTTGTAAATTCCAGCAAGTATGAAGGGCTTGGGAAACAAAAAAGCGCTAGAGCGTCTCTAAGGGTACATTTGGCATATAAAAATCTATTGACAAACAAATGTCATTTTCCAGATTGCTTAGTCAGTATCTGACAATCATCCCAATAAAATAATTTCCAAGAACTATTTGTAACGCAATTTGAGCTACAGGAACAAAAAATTCCCATTTATTACATGCTGCAATCAAGCTGACTGCCTTGACCTGCGTACTGCTTCCGAGGATTGACTGACGGGCTAGTTGGTTCATTATCACAGAAAGAACAGCGCTTAAAGACGGGACACAAAGGAGGAGTCACACGCGCACTGCTTCCATAGTACACATTGTGAGAAAAACTTAGACCTCAACAACTCAAAATATTCGTAGTAAATTTATTCACATTGCACCTCTTTGTCTTTTGGCCAAACGGATAAAGTATAACGCAACGAATCAAAATATGTAGCATCCCCTCTACCTCGTCTATTGAAGCGAGAGCGTTAAGAGGAACCTTTAGCTCGGGTGCTCCTATCTAGACACATGTAAAAGGCGAATTCGTTTTTCTCGGCAACCACTGCACCAAATTTGACGAGGTTTATTACATTTAAAAGACACATTTTAAATGTACTAAGTGTTGGTTTCGTATTTCTCATTTAGTTTGTCCATTTCTATTAAACATTTGCGGAAATTGAAAATTTTCAGAAAACGAGACTATCCAGTTTGCAACTCTCTAATTCAGCAAAGAGAAATGATATCACAAATATCTGAACTGCACCTGATAGTACGTCTAAAGCGGTGAAAATTTATGTGTTACACATGAATGTAAAAAAATTTTGTAATGTGGAAATACAGCTTTTGCAGAACCCTTGTACACAACGTAACAAATTCACGTAAGATATAAATTGACAAATCAAATTTACCACCTTTGAATGATCTCAATTTAAAGAACTGCGATATCTGTTCTTGATGCAGAGCTATTAATTGATAAACTTCATGCGTATATTTTTTTAACTTCTCAATTTCTGAATATTCGTTTCACAAAATTTAGGCATTAAATCTCAATTCCGCTTCCAACAATCCCAATAATTTAAATTTCTCTCTCAAATGCAACAAATGTCATTGAAATCAGTCCAGTGGTTATCTCAGAAATGCGTTTTTGCGTTTTTGATGTATTTGAATAGGCGACGTCGGAGTTGGGCACGTGCTAAAGCTTCCTCTTAAGGGCCCCTTGTCGCGAAAAAATCCGGTGTCAGCGTCCGGCGCCGGCACCGAGCGCCTTGTGAACGAAAAGTCATTCGGAACGACGCACACCGAACCACGCAGGCACTTCTCGTGGCACAGAGGCGCTACTGAACTAATTGAATTTCTCAAAGTTAAGTGCTGCGTCAGAAAAATTGTCAGGTATGACTTGCACACAAGCTACAGACATGAGGACGTCGGATATTATTCTGAATATACGAGAAAACACAATTCTGTTACGCGGAAACTCAAACATAAGCCAGTCTTCCAACGTTTCTGCCATTCAGCGACCGACGCGCCTCGCTCGGTTTCTTGCAACAACACCGTCCAGATGGCGCTCGCCTCGGCGCATCCGCGGCAACGGCGTGCGGTGGCGAAGGAGGAGAAAAGAAGAAGCTTAAAGCTCGCCGTTGTGGATAGCGTTCGCCGCTAGCGTTTCTTTATAAACATTACGGTTACATGACCTGAAGTTGCCGGGAAGCGGGAGAAGTAGTTAGGGATGTTTGAATATCACCTTCCACTCTTAAAGGCGAATCTTAGGCGTCCTCCTAATTTGTCTTATTCAAGATAGGGCCGCAAGGTCGTCGCGTCATGTACTCAAATTGCCAAATAATTTTAGTAAAACTGCGTTCATGAATATGCGAGATAGAGAGAAAAGCGAAATTTGCTCTGGAGTAGTAACGCGGGTAACGGTGCCTAAAATATTCAAGAACTGCTTTCAATATATTTGTCTCTATTGCTACTGCCTATGTAAAGCTGTATGTACGAACGTGGCGAATAAATTTGCTCTCATCTTTATTTGTCGTAGTACATATAATCTGTTCTATTGTAGTATACGATGTGTAATGAAAACACAACATTAAAACTGGAGATTAGGATTCTAAACAATTGAACCTACTAGCTCACAAGGGATATCGGAAACATCAGATAGCATTTCGCCATCACAAAGATTAGGACACAACAGCACGAAACACGTAAAAGAATGCAGACTATGAAACGAAGACACGACAAAACAAAAAGCAATTGCTACAGAGAAACCAGAATCACCTCTTTTACAGTGCACCACTGGTACTAATATACATACGGCTTGCAATTCGGCTGAAGAATGCTAACATTGAGCAAAACTACACAGCCAATACTGGAAGACAAAATACCTGCAGCAAGGAAACCAGACAAACAACAAACATCATTAGCGATAAAAAGGCAGGAATCTTGCACACACTTGCAGAATTACAATCCGATTTCCAGTGTGGTTGTTTCCGTTGGCCTGTTAGAATAAGAACTGTAGTAACTTTCAGCTAAGTCACATACCTTAACACGATGCCCGGGTACGGCTGGCTATTAACAAGCAGTTCCGACCATTGTTATTGAATTTTCACAAAGCCACTAGTACTTCATCCTCATGCTGTTTACTTCGCCATAACATGTTCAGAATCTCTCCCCTCACCCGCCCCATTTTTTGCTAATCTCGAATTCGGTGCCTTCATAGATCGCCGATAGAAGCAGTTGAAAAGAAGGCAGTGGTGTTGTGTAGTAGTCTGGACGTGAAAATTCTAGAAGTGCAGAGGTGTGCAAATGCCCAGACGTCCCGTAGAAGCGCCGCTGGAAGCAGCTGGAGCCGACAGTGGTAACGCCGGAAGCGAAAGGCAGCGACAGTTGTGCTCATTGTTCTCGAAATGCTGAGTGTTCAAATTCTGAACAAAGTTTAAACTATAATTGTATAACCTTTAGTTTTTTCCTTGCAGCAGACAACAAAAGTATGCCTTTCGCATAGCACCTCTTGTCAGGAAGAAACTGAGTAATACGCAATGTTTTCCAAATGGCCTAGCCACCTCCTAGACACTATAATCTCTCAACATATATCCATAATATTGCCCAATGTCTCCAAATGTAACGTTGCTGCAATATTTATTTCTCGCACGAAGCTGACGGAACTCTGTACGAGTTTAGTATAACGCCTCAAAACATGCATAATACAGCTATTTCGTTTTATCCTGGTAAGTTGGCGTCTAAGTAAATGACACAGCCAGATATTTAGCCACATAACAACCTAACAGTCCCAACTTTTCGTTTACATTTCCAATGAGTACATTCTTTAGTTTCCACAGTACACCACCAAAACACGCGTACAAAGTTTACAAGCACCTTGTCGCACCAACATCTTTGGCGTACAAGCGCGAGTTAAAATTACGGCTGCTTTCAAACCATACGTAATTTTAAAGTGATTCACTCACTCCTTACAGCGAGGAGGAACGCTGTGACTATGGTGACGCAGTTCCATCTGTGATGGATGTAGCGAAGTCTGATAAAAATTAACTTCTAATGACTTCGATGGCAAAGCTGCAGCAAAAAAATATTTGCGAATCGTGCGGGCTCTCGCGGCAGTGCAGATTCTAAGGCAACACACATGCTCTTTTGCCAACCTCTCGGCAAACACGGTCATCTGACGGAGTCACTAAAATAAGAAATATTTTCTGAACCACTTTACCTTGCTGATGAGTTCTGGTTCCTGAATTTATCTGTTGCGCAGTAAAAGGACACCATGGTACTGCAATAGGAACAGAGATACATAATAAAGAAATGGCACGAAGAGATTGGCTACGCATGAAGAAACGTTTCATTAATTTAGTGGCACAGCTCCAATATATTGTTGCACAATCTGCGTTGCAAACACCAATTACATCTATGTTTTTTGTCTGCTTCTCTACAAATTTCTAGGGCGGCGGCGACGGCGGCAGCAGCAGCTGCAAGCAGCAGCAGCAAGCAGCAGCCGCAAGCACCAGCCGCAAGCAGCAGCCGCAAGCACCAGCCGCAAGCACCAGCAGCAAGCAGCAGCAGCAAGCAGCAGTAGCAAGCAGCAGCAGCAAGCAGCAGCAGCAAGTAGCAGCCACAAGCAGCAACAGCAAGCAGCAGCCACAAGCAGTAGCCACATGCAGTAGCCACAAGCAGCAGCAGCAAGCAGCAGCAATGCATTGGTGCATTGGTGTTCCAGTTACTTAGATTACAGTTGCTTACACTGGTGTTCCAGTTACTTCCAGTTTCTTAAAAAGTAACTGGAACGCGAATGCATTTCGTCGGACATTTTGAAAATTAATATCTCGGAGCTGGTGCAGTCCAGAGAATACGTTCCAAGTGGATACGCCGTGCGAACTCAGCGACTACAATTTGTAGGTGGAATTATGCGGCGTAATATAATTATTAAAAATTTAATTAGCGTTATTACGTTGTTTATTGAATTGCACAATTTTATTTTTTATAGAAGTAATGGTCGCCTCATCGAGTAACTTCGAACAAAGGTTAGAATTGTTCTCTCTGCCAAAGGCAATCTTCAAAAAATTTGGTGCAGGTAAAATAAGAACACCCTGCATATATTTATACGGAAGCACATGGCAATATCTCGATTGATAGCGGGGGGACGCGCCTTTCCATATGTGTGATGCGAAAACTTCCTCTGAGTGGGAATTTGCAAGGGTCTATTTATGTGAACTGAGATGAACAAGCTTTGCGGGCGGATCTCTACAGGAAGGAATACTGCCTCAGCAAGGTCTTTAAGCACAAGGGGCCGGAAGCATATGCCATTCACGTCGCTACTCTCGCAGCATCCGCCTCTCGTGAGTGGATAAGCTACGAATATCGTGGGCTTATAACGCGTGATAAATCGACATCATGCAAAAATTCTAAAGTGATTTATGACAAAAAAATGGTTCTGTTCCAAGAAATATTCCCCTTGAAGGGAAATATGCGATGAAGAAATGTGTGCTGTATGTTTAAGGCTGAGCGTTTAGCATGTCACTTGATATGGGGCTCTAGGACTAGGCCCTTCTTCCTGGTAAAGAGGATGCAAGAACTTTTGGGGGATTCAGCTTAAAGCCGTTCAGGTTTGCTGATGTCGCGACTCTGTTCAGGCCAAACTGAACGTGTCACTGGCAGACTGCGATGTTACACGACATAAACCCAATCTGCACATTATCGACATGAGCTGAATAGAGTATGCTTTGCGGAATACACGAACGTACAGAATTCATTTTAACAATAAAATAGGTGCATCTAAGTACGCCACGCTGTGGCTCCCCAGTTTCTTCTGTAAATGACGTACACAGAGCACTACCAATTCTAACACGGGAAGTACAGTCTGAGAGATAGCTTTGAATTGTGCTGAGCATGTTACCACCGATGTCCATTACCGATAGGTCTCTGATAATGCCGTAGCGCCATGTGGTGTCACAGGCCTTTTCCATGTCTAGAAAAACTGGCAAGAAGTATTGCTTATGGGTAAGTGGATCGCGGATGTTTGCCTGAATGCGCACAAGATGGTCGGTTGTAGACCTGCCTTCTCAAAAACCACATTGGTAGGGTTCAAGCATGCTCTTTGATTGTAGGAACTGCAAAAGACGGCGATCTATTATTTCTTCTAAAACCTTACAGAGGTAGACTGTAAGCACTATCGGCCGGTAGCTTGCTACCAAGGATGAGCCGTTAGCCTGTTTCGAGACTGCAATAACGATAGCTTCTTTCCATGAGGCTGGAAGGTGCCCGGCTGCCCAAATGTTATTAAAAATTGCCAGCAATGTAATTTGTTTGTCCGTTTGCATGTTGTTCATTATGTCATGCATGAGCCTGTCTGCTTCTAGTGCAGAGCTTTCGCAGACGTTCAACGCAACTTTAAGCTGGTAATGTTGAATCGACACTAATAAGCCCAAACCTTTTCCGCACCCTCACGGGATTTACACATGCGAAGGTTTTCTCAGATTACAGCGTGCATAGACGCTGCCGCGTTCTCAATTGAAGACGATGACGAAGATCCTTTGTTGAAACCACCATGGGAGATGTGCCATGCGACGAGTGATGTCACAAATGAACCTATCATAAGTCAGACTCCTCATTTTTATCCTTCCGAAGCCATTAATCTTCTTCCCTTGTAAGTACGTCATCACCGTCTCCAGCACACCCCTTCCGCAAGCACTACGCTAAATACCTTCATTAGCGCGGTCCTTCGAGGCCAGCCTGCAAGCTAATGTTTTGGCTTTCATTCAGAAGAGAACGATTCTGGCTTTTCCCTATGAAATGAAAGCATAGATACGGAATGTTAAGCGGTCGTCTTCTTTTGGAGCGTCTAATGTATTTCAGGTGTAAGCTCTGACCTACTAATGAAATAGCATGTGACACATGCTACGCTGCGTACTTTAGGCATGACTCTGAGAGGTTCGTGCTCCCTACCATGAATTTTTGCAGCCTTCAGCAGTGGGGCGACGTCCATTCCTTCCTTCTTTGACATCTCCATGAAAACACGGTACGCGGTACAATGAAGTTTTCTATGATAAAGTAAACGGTGCGATCACTAGCCGTGAGACAATTAGCAACACGCAAAACCATAAATAAAGTTATTATATGTAGAGAGAAAATTATAAATGGAAGGCAGGGAGGTTAAACAAGACTGTGCCCGGTTGGCTACTCGAAAATGGGGGAAGCTGAAAGGGGAAGCAAAGATTAAGAGAAGAAGAGAAAGTCCATTGATGGTCACTCAGTCCGGATCACAGACGGTAGTTCGATCCGGTAGCTCTCAAACACGGTAACAGTGCTTTTGTCAGCTTTTTTGGGGCTGCGATATGTGACGCCATGTCCCAAGACCTTGTTCAAGGAGAACAGTTTTCCATCTAACTGATTTAATGGTCCCCAGACCTTCAAGGTGAACGGTTTTCTATCTAACTGATTTAGAGCTGTGCAGAGCTCATGTCTTCATCTTGAAAAGATAGTCAGAAGCACAGTAGATATTCTATAGACCCCTCAATACCACAGACATTGCACTCGGCGCGATCAGCCATTTTAATTAAACAGGTATAGCCATTGGTAAATACAACGCCCACGCGCAAGCGGTACAGCATTGTTGCCTCATTTCGCGGAAGTGCAGATAACAACCACAGTTGCTCAGATTGGTCGAGGGAATGCAATCGGTGCCCGCCGTGATTGCTCAGTGGCTATGGTATTGGGCTACTGAGCACGAGGTCGCGGGATCGAATCCCGGCCACGGCGGCCGCATTTTTCTGGGGGCGAATTGCGAAAACACCCGTGTACTTAGATTTACGTGCACGTTAAAGAACCCCAGGTGGTCAAAATTACCGGAGCCCTCCACAACGGCGTGCCTCATAATCAGAAAGTGGTTTTGGCGCGTAAAACCGCATAATTTAATTAATTTAATGCAATCGGTGCTGCGTGGATTCAGGTATGTGCCACTTCTCCAGTGTCATATGGTGCGCTAGTTTGTTAAAATGTTGGGCTGCATAAGTCCTCGATGAAGGTAGAGAAACAAGGTTAGCTTCTTTGCGTGCTTTTCTATCAGATTCGTCAGCGAGGTTGTTGCCGGAGATGCCACAGTGAAAGCTATTGCAAGTAAACCGTAAACGTGCAAATGCACAATGGCAAGACGGGCATTTTACGAGGTTTCCCGACTAGGAGCTATATGCGACTCTGTTGGCCGATGTAGACAATTCTGTCCAAACACACATAAAAACGTAACACGATGCAAACGATTTTACTACAGCCCACGAATATTTTCCCTCGTGAAAACTATGTATATGACAGAACTGGCGTCTACTTTCGTCACACTGGATGATCCACCTTTATTTATTGTGTAAAACAGTCTGGAACACACATTTACGACTCTAAGCTCAGATAATAAAATATCAGTAATTTGTTCTTAATGACACCAGTTTATGTGGGACGAGAATACGAAAAGATTCACCGACGATTACGACACTCTCTACAAAATTTGAGCGCAGCTCAATTCGTGTTTTCGCGAAGTGGTCGCGTGAGTACACGTCAGAAGACGTCTTATCACCTGATCGAGCGCTCGAGGTCACGTGATCGAGCACTCGAAATGGGAGGCACAGCCAGGCAAGGAAGCCGACTCCAGCTCCCGTGCACGCGTGTCCCCTCCTCTAACTCGGCCATTGCAGCGCGTGAACTGCAAACAAACATTTTCTCAAACGGGAGTCTTAATCATAATGTGCATTAAACTCCACCCGCCTTAAATATTTACTCTCATTTATTTGCGAAATAGAGCGACATCGGTCATTTTACTCCGGTTGCCATCTGTGGGAGGGTCCTCTCCTGACGCGCGCGAGGCGCGGGGGTGAGGCGAGGGAGAGGGGGCGCTCTTGTCTGGCGGCTGCTGCTTACGGCAAGGCCGTGCGGGCGCCGTACCTTGAAAGCGATCTGCGATGCTTGCAGAGTGCACGTTGTGGCGGTAGCTTCATATGCACTGTGATTTCGACCTTTCGTTCGCGTTGAAGTGAGACATGCACGAAGGTCAATTCGATCGTGGCTGCTGCCGGGATTCCTCTCTCCAGCTTTTTGACAGCTAGTTTCCGCGCTCATCGAGCGAGGTGTGTTCATGTTTGCCTGTGCGCGTGTGACACCGTCCTTGTTAATTTAGTTGTTTGAACCCATGATTCCATGTGTAGTTATTTGAATCCATGATAGAACGTGTAAGCGCGAATGAGCGAGGACGTACAAAGAAACCGACACACCGAAGCAGCGCTGTCTCTGTGTGTCTGTTTTCTTCCACGTCCTGGTTAAGTCGCGTAACGCATTTATCATTGTTAATTTATTTAGTAAGCGAACGTTCGCTAGTTTATAAGGCCGGAAAAACTACTATCCTTACTTCGTTTAGCTATCTACTAATTTGCTATCACAATCAGTGCTTCGCGTTTCGGGCGAAACTGCGACTTCCTTTTGTGTCTGTATACGGATATCCTCGACCAAGAAAAACGCCAGGACGTACTGTAAACATCATGCAGTTCTAACGCACAGGCTGTAATCCCAACCAGGAATCTGTGCTTGGACGCTGAGCAAGTAGCCGTATAAAAAGAATGTATTACGCCACCCTTTTCATGTTGCGTGAGTTACTACGTGCCATGATCACGCGTAACAAATTATTTATATGCTAAGACTACATCACATGAAGGTAATTTTGCGATGAAGCACGCACATTTCCATTTTTCATGCCGACTATAATGGACGTACAAATTACTGACTGTGAACGCTAGCTGTGTACATAGCCATTTCAACACCCGTACATCGGCATGCTAATTTCAAAATTGATGCCATTGAGCTTGTTCTTTAGTGTTCTGAATTACTGGTTTTGTGTTTACAACGTGTTATGTCAATATCGGTGACTCTAAACCCGTATGCCTCAACATATGGGTCGCAATTTTGTGAGAATTGAACCAACTTAGTGTTGTCCACCGTTATTTTCAGCAACTGTCATATTTTTTTAGCTGTGACAAATTTATCATGTAACAGTTACTCATTATTCAGCTCTCAACGTAGGCTTTATTCACAAAACCTTTTATGGAGAAGTTTTAAAGCCCCGTATTGAGAAATCCCCAATAACTTTTCGTTATAACTTCTGTGGTCCTGATATTTTGGCGCTGTAAGGAAAGCGTACGAAATTTTAAAAGGCACCACGTGATTGGCCGCCTGCGTGCTGCGGCGTTAGTGCCGCAAACATGCTACCAACGAATGATCAGTGTTGCTCGCAGACCAGATGCAGGAACAGGCTTTAAGCAATGGCGATGGATCAAGTGTGTACAAAGGTCCTGGCTTGTAGTTTGTCCTAGATATATTGTCTGCTCAAACAAAAAGCTAATGTTGCAAAGGGATAGGCGATGAATAAGGCATGGCAATTCTTTAAGGTCTAACAGAAGTTTTACTGTAAAACTACCACTTAAGGGCTGGAAAAGTTCTGGAGCGGATGGCGATGTATAGAACACAGCGGGCCTGGCCGTCGCCTATCATTTTTGCGGCCTTTTTAGCCTGCCGGTGTATGCGGTCTGCCTGCTGCATCGATTATTCCTTGGTAGCATGTATAAGGACACTAATGTTGCTGCGCACAAACCCTAGTCAAGTGATACTTTTAAGAAAAGTTCAAACAGCTGCTATCATCCTTGAAAGAAATTCTTTGAATATTCCTCAAAAGACTCTAGGACTTCACCATTGAAGATTTACGTTTAAAGCAGTTGCTTGAAAGTTCGGCAATTGATCATTCTTGATAACTTAAGGTCATGCTAATCATTGAGGTACTCAAGAATGCACTAGAATAGTGGCTCCACGAGGGGGAAGCGAAGGCGGAGGTAGTGTTATTGACCTTTTGAGCCGAAGGATGTTTAAGAATACTAAAATACCGATATCAGACAAGGGACCAGCATTTGTAAGATGGCTGCGTCCTCATAACGCACTCGTTAAATTTTGATGCATGACGCAGATTAGCTGACACACCTTGTATGTTGTACGTAGACGCTGTGAAGAATTCAAAGAGAGCTAGAGAGCTCGCTGACTCGGCCTTGCCTGAGACGTGCGTGGTTCTCTTATAATTCATGGTTGTAGTCCAGGCCTTAAGAAACAAATACAAGTGAGGAGGCCAAAGATTGTTAAAGAACTTCTGCAGGGAATGCGAAACCTGTACCTACAAGACCCAGGACGTCAGCGGCGACCCGTGATCCCTGGTGCAAGTTACCCAACTGCCACATGAGCTGATGAAAGACGTCTGCTTGAAAGCTAGAAGTCTACCGCTAGTCATATGTCCTTTCTGATTGACCAAGGAGGCTCAAGCCAATGTGAAGAGTCAGATCATGTAACAAAAAACTAAATGAAGAGGGCTTTGGTTTCCGCCTGGCGACACCAAGAGAAGCTGTTTATTTGTCGCGTGCAAGCCTCTTCTACATTATCGTTTTTGTTGACGGAGAGGAAAGGAGCGCGTTCGTTTGCAGTGGAGCAAGCATCACAGTTATAAATGCCAGTATCGTTGACGGTGATAAAGTACAACAGTCCCTGTTGTACTTTATCCCTGTAGGCCTGTAGAAGTAAATGAATACGACGGAAGGCGAGATGTTCACGATAAATGGACATGTGCAACCATATCGTGTTTTGGCAACAGTGTTGCTGCGCATGCGCAAGTACTCGACAGAGTTCCCTATGAATTACTCTTTTCACATCCAGCCATCAGTGCACTTCGCCTTAAGATCTACTGGACTAGAGAAGCAAGCACAGAAAAAAAGCACCACAGTCTCAGCGGCGTTTCTTCAGCTTCGTCTTCGAGGAACCTGTGTAAGGCATTGTCAGGTGAATATGTTAAGATGCTTTACCCGGAATCGCTTTGCTTGAAGGGATGTCCCGAGGTAACAACCAAGCCTGAGGTACCACTTAAGTTGGGCGATACTACAGGGGGGAGAAAAAAAGTCCTATAATTTGTCACGGGAAAAGAGAATGTGGCTCAAGAACGAGCTTCAAAAGATGCTAGATGCCCAGGTCATTCGTTCATCCACGTCCACATCCGCATCGCCCATCGCTATTGCACCTAAGGAAGATTAAGCCTCCAACTCGGCACAGACTACAGGTAAATTAACAAGCAGACAGAGCTTGTTCATCTTCCTATGACACGAATAGACTATCACAGATGAGACGGCTAGGCGCAGAGTGTTTTCGCGTACTGATTTATGTAAAAGATTTGGCAAGGTCCGCCTTTTTTTAATAATGCAAGAAATTATTTGCCTTCATAACGCCCTTTGAAATCTATGTGTATAATCGACTCCCGTTTGGATGGAAGAAGTCACCCGCTTGGTTCTAGAAGATGATGAACGACGTCTTGCGACCATTTCTTGTGAAGTTTTGTAACGTGTACATCCACGATATAATGACTTATTCTCCGAATGAGGAGGAGCACTCAGAGCATCTCACTAGTGTATTTCCAGCACTGTGTTATGCAGGCTAAAGATGACGACGCACTTTTGAGATTAGCGGTAACCCCAGATCAGGAAACTATGGGCGCAACTCTGCTGTGGGAGGGAGTTGAAGAACTGGATTTCCACGATGGAAAGTTCGCAGTCCCAGAGACAATGGCGCCTCGAACCTTGAAACTTTATCATGACTCTCTGGACTCTGGCGAGCGCCACAGGTTCTGGCGAGCTTATCGCAAGATTCTTCAGCGTTCCTGGTGGAAACACATGAAAGATGGCGTCCAGAGTTATGTCCAGTCTTGCTATCCATGTCAAGTCCACAAAGCCAAGTACCTTCAAAGAACAGGCGAGATGGTCCTACCTCAACATTCTGACGTACCATTTGAAATCGTCCATGTGGATTTTGCAGAGCTCAAGGAAAAGGCTGCAGGAGTAAGAAAAACTCAGTTTTCCTAGTGGCAATAGATCAATGCACAAGAATAGTGGCTGCACGAGGGGGAAGCGAAGGCGGAGATAGTGTTATTGACCTTTTGAGCTGAAGGATGTTTAAGAATAGTAAAACACCAATATCAGACAAGGGACCAGCATTTGTAAACCAGCGTCTGCAAGCGCGGGTGAAGGAACGAGGAGTTGTTTTGCGACGCTGCGCACCCTCCTATCGTGCAGGAAATGGCATGGCTGAAAGAATCATATGAGACTTGTAACAGTTTCTTTATATATATGCAAGTTTCAAGGGTGGA
Source organism: Dermacentor variabilis (assembly GCF_050947875.1). Taxonomy (NCBI): domain Eukaryota; kingdom Metazoa; phylum Arthropoda; class Arachnida; order Ixodida; family Ixodidae; genus Dermacentor; species Dermacentor variabilis. The sequence continues at coordinate 115,294,668 of NC_134573.1, forward strand.
TGGAAGTGCTGCTTGGAGGCCGCTGTTGCTCATCACATTCGGTCGCACACTGCGAGCATCGGCTGCAGTGCGTACTTCACAGCATTTGGAAAGGCACCGGTGCTCCTTGCTGATCAACAGCTCGGTATTGCTGACTGCCTGCGCTTGCGCGAGAAGTGCAAAGCTGCGGAAGCATATCAGCGATGCTGCGAACATATCAAGAGATATGTCGACCATCGCCCCAACACGCGGATGCCTCGTATGCAGGTGAACAATCTAGTACTGGTCAGAAGAGGTCTTCCTGGTACGAAGCAGGTCTTCGTGGCACTGTATTGCATGGTGCAAACTGCAGTGCAAAACTGTGTTCTCAAGAACGTTGGTTACGTCTGTGATGACAGCGTGCTCGAGTTTGCAACCATTGGGAACGTCTTTGTGTATCATCCCAGCAGGGTTGAGTCATCAACGAGGGCGAGTGCACGTGGAGGTTGCGAAGAAGTTCGAGAGGATGTAAACAAAGACAACGAAGCGCCAGGGGATTCGGAATAAAGATGGCTGACACCATAGCCTAGCCCTGTTGTGTCTTATTACTGATGTTAAGAAATGACCACGGAAAATCTTAGTGTTCCAAATGTCACGCTACGTCCATCATGTTATGTAATTCACGCATATCATGTCATTCATGTTATGACATAAATACACGGATATATATTGAATTAAATATATGTTCACGACCATGAGGACGTACCTAGTGACCCATAGTAGAAAACTTGGATCTCTGGATGAGCGTATGACGGACAGACGGACGAACAGCCAGCCAGACAGACAGACAGACAGACAGACAGACAGACAGACAGACAGACAGACAGACAGACAGACAGACAGACAGACAGACAGACAGACAGACAGACAGACAGACAGACAGACAGACAGACAGACAGACAGACAGACAGACTCAAAGTGCCTACAAAAGGCAAATAATGTTTAGAATTAATAGTTCAGGTCATCATCACCATCTTTTTATCAAGATAGTTTCGGTAAGTTTCGACGAATGATTGCCTTTTCCGGTCGCCATAATCAAAGTGTTCGATCAGTGCAATATGCGTCTGTGACGCAGTAGTTTTCCTGCTGTATATACATTTGGGATCATAGTTCTCAATCAAACGAGAATAGCTTCTTCGGTACAGAAGGAGCTTTTCCTATGTGTCGAAGAGCTGGAAGACAAAAGAGAAATGTACGCTTGACCTGAAGCACGTATTTACTTAAGATCTACTGAATGTTATTATACGTTGACATGAAACGACTTTAGTTTCGTCAGCCCAGGCAGACGTACATTTATTTCACACTTCATAGTTCCCTTGGAAAAAACATGCTATACTAGTATCGATTATACCTTTGCAACTCTACGGTTTAGTTTTGTATAGTTCTGTAAAGAAAAGAAAGAATTACTCGAATATGAATGGGTGACGTGCACAGATGTCATCGTTACTGCGCCAGGAATGACGCAAATGAAGCTATATTAAGTCTCCCGATGCGCATTCAGCTAGGCACAGCTCGACCATGCGTTTGTCGATCCAAGCAGGAATGGTCGCGTTTTAGAGAGCTCAATCTAGCCTAGTAGGTATAATCCGTCAAAGTCAAAGCTATGCTCATCAGAATTTATATGGCTTAAAAGTGTTCATTTCCTTGCAGAAATTTAGCAGTTGCCCGGTTATCACCTCCCGTGTTCGACATGTATAGTTCGGATGATGACACCGGGACAGCAAGACAGAGCGATCCCGACTCGCGCCTACCACTTTCGAATAAGTAGGAAGCACAAGTGTAATATCATACACTTGGACTCCATTCTAGCTGTGTCATAAGTTAAGCATGTGAGCTTTGTAATGCATGGATGTATTACAGCTGTTGTATTTCGTTGTCTCTTTTCTGCACCTTACTTTCCGTGCATCGTTTGCGGTACGCACAGTAAGTTTTCATAAACCACTCCACCTGCGTCCCCCTTACACCCTACGCGATTGTTTTATTTACTTACTAATTGAACGTACGCTTTAGGTATCGCACATGAAAATAATATGCTTATCAGGGCCATCAAGAACTGCCAATGAGCTTGTCAGGCAGTAGAAAAAACAGTATGCAGATTACATATCTGCAAACTAGACTGAACAAATTATCAATAAGCTTTACTCAATTCATACCTTAATACTTAAATAACTATAGAAATTATCTATAATATGATGTAGCCGAACATATAATTTGTTCTGCGATGCAAGGCGGCTTTACACCTTGCGCAATTATTGCGGTAAATGAGTGCCTGGTATAACAATAGAGAAAACGGAAAGGTGAGTGCTTTCTGTGCTTCATCAATTATGAAAAATTGTGCAGATCTCACGGACTGCTAGAATGGACGTTATGCAAAGCATTTTGCTGGTAGCTGACTATACAGCATTGTATAGAGGAGGAGGAGGAGGAGGAGGAGGAGGAGGAGGAGGAGGAGGAGGAGGAAATAAAGAGAGAAGGAAGGGATGTTAAGTAGAAGTGCGTCTGGTTGGCGAACCAACTCTGGCAGTTCCGAAAAACGTTACCAGGTTGACGAAGGCGTTTGTGTAAATCCAGCCTTTCTGTGAGTGACGCGAGTACACTAAATAAGAATTAACGCAAGTGTGTGTGTGTGTTTGTGCGGCGACAGCAGCAGGAAGATGGTAGCGGTAACGACGACTGCATATTTTCTACGAACGATCTAATTGATGGTAACAAGCGGCATGCAGGTGCAAGATGAGTAAGAAACGCAGAAAGACAATGCTCGCAAACTGCAGTATATGGTATCACTTAGAAGACAAACGGGTGACTTGACGGCTATACTGTAGCACACTCTGAAGCCAGTGTCTTTTTAGAACGATTAGGATGAGTGGCATGGTGCAGCTTCTGGCCTTGGCTAAGCTGTGACGACGATTCCATTGGAGAATTAGATGCAGCGTTGGCGTGGTTGAGCCATATGTGCACTAGGAAAGAGCTGGCCTCGATATTTAATCAGGCGGCCTGGGAACGACGGGAAGGGCTGTGAAAGTCCGGAGCAAGCATCGGAACGAACGAGGAGGCGACGGCACGTTGGTGCTCGGAAATGAACGCTCGTGCGAAGCTTGCTTTTTAATCGCTGTTTGAAAGGATGCAACCACCTCGCGGTGTTCTGTTGCTGAGATGCCGGCATCCTCTTACGCGTGCCACCTGGCTCAAGCACAGAAGAAACGCGAGAATCAGAGGAGAGAACCGGATTACGAAGCTTGAATGACGATGCAATGACCATCACTGCACTATGAACACTAGCCCACGCTGGTAGACAACTTAGTCCACTGCGTAGGCATAAATTCTTGTGATTGTAATGTCATGTTGGGCATGCATGCATTAATTTCAAGAATTTACCTCATTCTTGTTTGGAGTGTCATGACATTCATGGGAATGATGTCATGGCTCCACATTGACACTAATGTATTCATGCCAATCATTTTATGACATACATGGTATGGCATGTCATTAATAACACATGCATCTCATGGCAAGCATATCCATAGTATATTCAGCTAAAGGATGCATGCTATGCCACTAAATCTATAATAGCAATATCATTTGTGACAATCATCTCATGATATGCATGGCATGTCATTCGTGTAATGACATGATTGTCATTCATGTCGATTGTATTTTCTGATAAGTTACATATCAGGATATCCATGACCTGAATATATCGACATGACATCGTCGCATGATGACATGATTGTCATGAATGACATAAATAATATGAGTTGATGAAGGCGTATTCATATCTTGGCTGGATATGTATCAGGATATGTATGGCGAGATATGTGTGCACGACATGACAGGATATGGAATGACATGTTCGTGCATATGCTGTCATTGATGTCATGCCATGCAATTACTGGCAATCATTTCATGACACGCATGTCGTTTATGTGATGTCATTCAGTCGTAGTTTATGACTTATAAGCTACGTTCTAGCTTGAGAAATTCAATTAGTTCACTGAATCCCTAGCGTCACATGAACGGCTTGGGTAGGTGTGGTTCGAAAGTTCTTTCGCCGAAATGATGCCCGACGCCGGACGCCATATTGTCTGCGACACCAGCTCCTTAACGCTACTGCGTTAAAAAGTTACAGTGACGTTTCACTTGACGAACGCAGGCAGCGGGTAAGCGTGTGCACGTCGCGAGCATGCACAGCGACCAACACAGCGTCGAAGCACAAACCGAAAGCGCGCGGCCGCGGTCGTGGACGCTACATTGGTCTCGACGGTACGACGCCGAATGCATTTTGCTACACATGTACAGTCTTGGTCAAAAAAACTTGAGGGCGTTGGGAACGGCCGGGTGCATACGGCCGGGGAGCGTCTGCGGTCCGCTATCGCGGCACTGCCACCGCCGGGGCGCGCCGAGGGTAAAGAGGGCCAGGGTAGCATGTCTCTTACTGACAGGCATCCTTTGATACCAGCGCTCGTGAAAAACTAGTGCGACGTTCGTTCTGCCACCGGCGCTTCGTGCGAGTAAATGTGGTGGCCTGAGCGAAACTGCCGGGTTTACATGCAGGGCATTATGGGATAAAAATTTTCCTAAATCCTTGAAATTTCCTATTATAATTTTATCCTACAGATTCAAAGGTGTGAGCCTTCGCATTATGCTTCTATATGTTAATTTTTAATGCATTTCTGAGAGCGAAGAAAACAAAAGATAAAATATAAACCTGGCATCTCTCAGTGCTATCTAGAGTTGTACCAGGTTACATTGTAATATACGTGCGATTCACTCATCGTTTGAAAAGGACCAGAAGCAGTAATTTCGACTACAAAGACTGTCTTCGGAAAGGGCCTGTAACCACAATTAGCTAATTCGGGTTTAATGGCGCAAAAGCGACTAAGGCCATGCTGCGCCAGTCACAGACAGTATAAGTTCCAATGTTAAGGTAGCTATAGCTGTGTTTCCTTAAAGTCGATGTAGATAATCGGTTTCACCTAAAAATTCGAACAGGTTAGTGAATGGCACTAGTGGGTCATCGCCCAATATTAAGGCAGGGTGCAGAGATATATGTAAGTGATACAAATTTTTGAAATGTTGCCGCCTCTGTGTTTCAGTGTGTGGGCGTGATAAAATGATGTGGGTTACTGTGAGCGTTTCGTGACATTTCTCGCATGTTGGTGGACTTTCGTTCCGAAGTAAAAAATTGTGTGTTAGATGTGTGTGTCCAATTCGAAGTCGACATAACATTACCTCATAGAACCCTTCTTGGTGAGTCTATTATTTCCACTCGCGAAGCAGGGGTTTAGATATATGTAACTTGTTATTTACGCACGAGTTCCATTCTTGTTGCCATTTTGATGCTAGGGCCTTACGAACCGCTCTGATACTGTGTTTGTATGGAAGTGTTATGCGTGTTATGCTTTTGTGCGCTGCCATGGATGCGCTTCTATCTGCAGCTTCATTCCCTGCTATCCCAAAATGGCTTGGGACCCAGCAGAATCGTATGGTTCCTTCGTATTTCTTGTTAAATATTATGTTTAAGATATCGCCAAGCAGGGGTTCAGACGCGGAGTTTAAGTTAAGGGCTCTTAGGGCACTTAAAGAGTCGGTATAAATAATAGCATTGTTCTGCTTGTCGGAAGTAATTTTCTTAACTGCCATCCATATCGCATAAACTTCGGCGGTAAAGACTGAAGAAAAATTATTTATGCGAATGCTATTTTCCCAATTTTTTGTTACGATCCCGACACCTACGTATTCTTGTGTTTTAGAGCCGTCAGTGTAAAATTCTGTGTAATTTTTATATTTTTCTTGGATAGCTCGGAACTCTTGTATTATATGTGCTTGTGCAATGTCTTTTTTCTTTATATGTGTTAACGTCCAGTCACACAGCTGTGTAAAATTGCACTACGGGGGCAATCTTGGTGGCCTTTCGGCAACCTGCAGGGCTTCGGGAGAAACATCATAGGTCTGGCAATATTGTTCGTGTCTTAAGATGAGTGGCCGAATCATGTTTGGTTTATTTGTGTAGTGTATTCGTGATTAGCACTGTGTTACGATGTTGTAGCATATAAGTTGTGGTGATGACCGAATTCTTAATAGATAGCAAAGTGTAAGTTGTGCTCTGCGGTGCTGTAATGAAGGCTCATTAGAGTCAACGTATAAACTTTGTACAGGCGATGTCCTGTAGGCACCGCTCGCCAGTCGTAGGCCAAGATTGTGAACTGGATCAAGTCGCTTAATGTAGGACTGCGTAGCTGCACCATAACTACACTGCCGTAGTCGAGGATGCTACGTACAAGGGATCGGTATATACGTAGTAGACATGTTCGGTCAGATCCCCAGTGCTTATGTGATAAAACCTTGAGGATATTTAGCACCTTGTTTGCTTTAATTTTAGTTGCGTTAATGTGGGCCAGGAAGTTCAGTTTAGTGTCAAACGTTACGCCTATAAATTTATAGTGTTCTTTGACCGGTAGCGTTGTACCATGCAATGTGAGAACTGGATTGAAGGGTAACCCTCGTTTCTGGGAGAGGAGAACTGTAACAGTTTTGTCTGTTGAAAACCGGAATCCATTTTTATCAGCCCATTGTGTAAGATTCTTTATGGTTATTTGTAGTTCTCTTTCGCAAGTGGGTAGACTTGAGGCGTGGCAAGCCACTTGCAGATCGTCAACATATATGGAGTGCATAACAGAGGATGGTATGATCTCATTAACAGAGTTCATTTTGGTTATGAAGAGTGTCATGCTCAGAATACAACCCTGTGGAAAGTCATTTTCCTGTGTAAATGTGCGTGAAAGTATTGTGCCGAGACGCACCTGAAATGTTCTATTTGCCATAAAATCAGATAGACAGTTTAGCATTCTGCCACGCACTCCCAAGTCAGCCAGGTCTCTTAAAATTCCATACCGCCACGTGGTATCATACGCTTTCCCTAGATCGAAAAATATTGTGAGACTGTGTTGCTTGTGTAGAACGGCGTTACGTATTTCATGTTCTAGTCGTACGAGGTGGTCAGTTGTCGAGCAGCCCTTTCTGTATCCACACTGGTGCACGTCTATTAGATTCCTTGATTCAAGGATGAATGTGAGCCTTATGTTTATGATACTCTCGTAGGATTTGGCTCGACAGTTTGTTAAGGCAATGGGCCTGTAGCTGCTTGGGGACGTTGTGGATTTACCTGATTTCAAAAAAGGCACTATTACTGCATTTTTCCAGTCTGTGGGCATTATTCCAGATTCCCAGATCTTGTTGAAAAATTTAAGAAGTGTTTCTGCTGATGCTTGAGAGAGGTGTGCCAACATTGGGTAGTGGACATGGTCAAGACCTGTTGCTGTTTTTTTACCGGCAGAGAGAACCCTGTTCAATTCTTGCATTGTGAGGACGTTATTGTAAGGTTCATTTGAAGCCCCAGTAGTGGGCAGTCTCTGTTTCTCCGCCGACATTTTATATTTTAAGAAATCACTTGAGTAGTTTGCTGAGCTTGAAACCTTGTAAAAATGTTCGCCTAATAAGTTGGCCTGGTCCTGCAGTGTTGTTTGTGTGCCTGGACATGTGAGTAGTGGTATTATGTATGATGTGTACTCTCCTCTAAACTTCCTTACCTGGTCCCACATTCGTTTGGACGTGACCGTATTATTAATTGAAGATAAATATTTTTGCCATGACGATTTCTCTGCCTGCCTTCGAATAAATCGTGCTTTGGCTTTGGCCTGTTTGAAATTTAAAAGGTTGCTATAAGTGGGGTACCTACGTAGGATTCCCCAGGCCTTATTTTGTTTCTTTTTGGCTGCGGTACACTCGTTAGTCCACCAGGGATTTAACCTCTGTGTTCAATACCGGATGACTAGGGCCTTTTCTGCTGCAGAGATTATGACTTTAGTGATTTTTTTATTATGTTCATCAGTGCTTAGTTCTTGTGAAAAGACAACTTCCAGTCTCGCGTTTTCCGGAAAAAGCGGCCAGTCAGCGAGCTGTAATTTCCACTGGCGTGGCCTAGTGACTAAGGTTGGTGGTGACGATAAAATTTTGATGATTGCGGGCAAGTGATCACTGCCATAGGACTTGTCGATGGTTTCCCATTTAAGATCATTAAAAAGAGATGGTGAGCAAAAAGCTAAATCTAAACAACTAAAAGTGCGGGAAGTCGGTGAAAAGTATGTCGGTGCACCTGAATTTAAAAGGCAGATATCATTTGATAGAATAAAACCCTGAACCATTTGCCTTCTTTGGTCAGCTTTGATACAGCCCCAAAGAGTACCGTGAGCATTAAAATCCCCCACTAAAACAAATGGCTCCGGTAATTGACCTGCTATATTTTCTAAGTGTTTAGTGATAAAATGGGTGTGGGGTTGAATACACAGCGAGCAAATGGTGATGGTTTTGTGAGTTATAACAGTGACAGCAACGGCTTCTATATGGCTGGTAATCGCAACTTCTCTAACTGCAATACCGCCCTGCACCAACAATGGCAACACCACCCGAAAGCCGGTTCATCTGAGTACGGTCGCGCCGTACAACAGTGAAACCTTTTAAAATATGTTTGTGTTTTTCACCTAGGTTTGTTTCCTGTAAGCATAAGGCCACAGGAGAGAAGTTAAATAACAGGTCTTTAATGTCACCGAAGTTATGTAAAAGACCTCTACAATTCTAGTGAATAATAAAAGCCATTATGGAATTGAAGGGTAAAAAATGGCTTTAACAGCAGAATAGGAGATAGGAAAGATATTAGGTGACGTTGATCTCAGGAAGGGTGATACAAAGGAGCGATAACCTTCAGGCTATCGCCTTCTTATTTTGGGTGGTTATTGGGATCTTGTGCCTCTTACCGCGCTCAAGAGAGCGCTTGTCCTTCGGTGTCAATGACACCGGGGTTTTTGTATCGACCTCCATCGCTCTCTCTGAGGCGCTGGAGGACCGAGAATTTGGCGCCGAGACACGTGTCTCAGGCCTTGGAATACGCTTGATCTTAGGGCCCTGCGGGACTGGTGTCTGCAGGCTCTGTGAAGACGATGGAGCAGCGTCGGCTGCTTCCACCACGGGGGCGGGAGGAGTCACTGCGGCACCACTGCGCGTGGGCTCGGAGGACTCCGGAGGCCTCTGTGACGCTGCCCCCGCCTGCGTCACATCGGCATAACTTCTTCGCGGAAGATACGATAGCCGCTTTCGGGCTTCAAAGAACGAAATTTTTTTCTTTTACAGTTAGAGCAATGACTTCTTTTTCTTTTTTCCAGCAAGGGCAGGACCGCGAATAAGCTGGGTGATCTCCCTTGCAGTTAACACAATGTGGGGAAGACGTGCAATTCTCAGATTGGTGTCAATTGGAGCTGCATTTAGCACAAGTTGTTTGTCCTCAGCATGCATGTGAAGCGTGTCCAAACATTTGGCACTTGAAACATCGTCTGGGGTTTGGGATACATGGTCTCACATTGACTTTAACATAACCTGCATCGAGCGAAGTAGGCATTACACTTGTTCCGAAGGTGAGTATAACGTGTTTGGTGGGGATTTCTTAATCGTTTCTGCGGATTACTATTCTCTGTACTTTGGTAACATTTTGTTCCTGGAAACCTTCCAGCAGTTCCTCGTCGCTCAATCCAATAAAGTCTTCTTCAGATATCACTCCCCGGCTTGTGTTCAGTGTTCTATGTGGTGAAATTGTCACTGTGGCGTCGCCAATGCTGGTAAGTTCAGGCAGCTTACCTGCTTTATCTTTGGTATTAAGTTCTAGGAGGAGATCCCCGCTAGACATTTTGGAGGCTTTGTATGTCGGTCCGATTTTATATTTCAGGCATTTGGCTATAAGGAATGGGGTGAGCTTTCTAACAGGCATGTTGCTTTCACTGTGGACTACATAGTGTTTGGGGAGAGATGGAGCATTGCTTCGAAAGGAGAATTGAAATGGTACTTCGGTGCGGCATCTTTTCAGACGCCGATCATGGACAACAGAGATTTGAGCTGCCATAGGATAGTGTGTGTGTTCGGCAACAGCGCCGACCACCCACCACGGAGCCCCACAAGGGGACGCGGCAGAGCTTGTGTTCAAGCCTGCACGACGCCAGCCGTACGCCATCACTATAACCCAATATGGTGTACCCAAGGTAGGATATCCACACAAGGTTAACCCTTGCCGCCGTGGAGAAAGGAAGTAAATGGAAGAGAGAAGAAGACAGGAAAGATCAAAAAGTGAGAGTTAAAGACGAAGGTTTGAGGAAAGAGAGACAGGAAGAGGCGACTACCGATTTCCCCCAGGGGGGTCAGTCCGGGGGTGCCGTCTACGTGAAGCAGAGGCCAAAGATGTGTGTTGCCTCCGCCGGGGGGCGTTAAAGGTCCGAACACCCTTCATCGGCTCAAACCCCAGGATCCCCCTTTCACTGGACACGGCTAAGCCGCGCACGGCTACACGCGGGAGGGTCCAACCCTCGTGTGCTCGGGTACGTGTTGTCGCAACACACCAAACGCCTGCTGACGCAGACGCCCCTGCGGAGAACCACAATTACAGTATTTAAATTGCGTGGACCGCACCTCTCCACTAAGGAACGGCCACACGATTGTGTTCGACGCTGAAGTTCTTTAAATGAACCCACAGGGAGATTACGAGAACTTTTCGGAACTAGTCGGTTGCCCTGTCTGAGTAGCCGATTAAGTTAGAACCATTCCCTCGGCATTTTGGAAAGTGCCAATTACCTGGCCTTTTTTTTTATGTCCTTGCGCATACACCTCCGTAACGTGGGTACCCGGACACGAGGGACTACAGGGGAACGAAGCGGCCCACGCCGCTGCCCGCGAGCACGTCAGCCGGGCTCCCCTCTCCCCACGCGCTCTCGGACCCGCGACAGAAGAGACGGAGGCCGTACCCACCAACTATTCGGCCATATTGCAACATTACAGGCTCGAGCGTCGAGTGTACCCTCCACCGCACCCTAAACTCGACAGAGAAGAAAGCCTGATCCTCAGACGCCTGCAAAGTAATACGTACACGCACGGAATGATAATGCATCGCCTCTACCCGACGCTCTACGGATACCTCTGCGCACTCTGCAACGTACCCGACACTCTGGCACACTTGATCCTGGAATGCCCGTGGCAGGAAGGCAGCGAAATGCAACTAGAGACGCACGCAAAACGAGCAATAGAATCAAACGACCTATTCGAAACGTGGGAGGCCAAGCTAACCCTCGGGGACCTGGAAGACCAACGACAACTCGTCGCCAGGGCCAAGAGGGCAGTCGAAGCCAGAGGGTTCCTGGACTAAGGAGCCTTCCCACCTTAGGGTGATCCCCGTCCTCGCTCGGGACACTGTTTCGTACAATAAGCGTTTCTTTCTCTTTCTCTCTTGCGCATACTGCCTCGTTGTCGTTAGGGGTCGCTTTCAAACGCACATAAGGCGAGTGTAAGTTCATCCTGTTTCCGTTGGACACCATGCGTTTGAATCGCGTAATGTAGACCACGGCCACGAGGTCATAACATTATCGCACAGTCAAGTCGTCTCCCCGGCGGTGCTGTTGCTGTCACGGGTTCACGAAAGAGGTATTCTGGATATAGTGTACTGGGGCGTCGTTCCTCTCGACGAGAAAGAGCTTCAGAGGTAGTTAAAAATTGGTTATATCTAGCGTCTTTTAAATCAAAGTAGAGACCTTGGCTAGTTTAGAGTAAAACACAAGGGTAAGTTGCCATTGTTCGGGGCAGCCACAGGCCAAACCACACTCAATGCTTTGAAGGCATGCTCCCCCGTGTGATTTTGTCGAAAACGTATGCTTTCTTGATTAAATTGCTACTTGTGACATTCATAATACAAGTACGCGCTACCACTGTGGCACATTACTGAACATCGCATTCAGCTGCTTAAGTCAGATCTTAGCTACGATCCTCGCAAAGTGCCCGTGTTCAAGCATGTGCAGCATTATTCATACCGTTGTTCCTTTAATTTGTTTCCGAAAAAAATTATCTGATGATTACGATACCGGGAATTGCGAAATTTGAGCGTCTCGCTTTCGACAGCGGTCGCCAGAGACCTCCACCCGCTCATCCAGCATACGCTGCGAACTGCACGATACCCGGTCGGGTGGCTTCCGCTTCGCCACCGTCGCGTTCACGCCGCATTCACCGCACTAGTTTTTCTGACAGTGCTGTTATCAAATTATGCTTGCGAGTAAGAGACATGCTTTCCTAGCCGTCTTCATCCCCGGCGCAAGCGAGCAGAGGCGCGAGCCGACGGTGGCAATGTCGTGATAGCGGAGCGCAGCCGCTCCCCGGCTGTTCACAGTGGTCTGTTTTTTGACCAAGACTGTGCAGAAGGGGCGCGGCGAACATGTACAGTGAAAACCGCGACGTCGAGGCACAAACGGAACGGACGCGAACTTGCCTGGCGAAGGAACACGCGGTTAGCGCAGGCTTCCGAGAGCAACAGGGTGATGTGACATCACCGCAATTCCCTCTACCCTCGCGCAGCACATGGTGCGCTATTAGAGCAGCAGGCACGCACTTTCGCCTGCTCTGCTGCGTCGAGGTGCGCTTGTGCCAGGGCGTTGCACCCAATGGAAATTCAGGGCGGCTATAACGCAAAGCCATTCCAAAATTTTACTGCGATTGGAATTACATGTACGTGCACGCCAAGCGCATTTCTGCGTCGCAGACGCAGTGATGCTCCGTATAAAGTCGACGGGCGACAACGCCCTCGCCGCGCGTGGTTGGCTATATGTGCGAGTGATTGTGCGAGTGAGTATATGTGCTACATGTGCGAATTTGCTGCATGCGCTAGGGAAGCCGACGATCGCGGCTCAATCTGGCGCGCGAAGAAAGAATGCGGAGAGCAAATGTTCGGGGGTCTTCCTCCGAGCGCAAGGCCTTGAGGTAATGGGAGGGACTTTGGGGGGGTCGGCTTTAAGTTCCGGCAGCAACTGCGCATTTAGCGACCAGGCGCAAGGGAAACTCACGATCGCGGCTCCATCTCGCGCGCTATGTGTGGAGGAAAGCGGGGAGGCAGCGCGGGAGGAAGGGATGGTGGCTTCGACTGCGCCAAGTGCGTACTTTGCACGGCCGTGCGTGGTCACGCGCGCCGTATCTTGAAAGGGATCTTGGACGGCTCATACCTTTGTGTACGCTGTTCTCCCCGCTCCTGTGTTGAAGCGAATGTGCCGAAGCCAATGCTTCAAAGTTTATACAAGCGATAAAGCTCCTTACTTCGTATAGCTGTCTACTAATTTGCTATCGTAATCAGTGCTTCGCCTTTCGGCCGAAACTGCTACTTTTCTATTCCAATTATGCAACCAGGCCTTCCCCATCCGGTGAAAAAGTTTTCAGGCCAAACCCCCCCCTCCCCCACTAGGCCTGTCACGCGACGTCACGAAAACCGCCACATCTACCTATCTGATGTGATGCGTAAACCCTGATCATACGTGAATAGACCAACAAAAAATTAGTCTTGATTTGGTGCCTTTATTCATTAGCCCTCTGCTATTTGCCAAAAGTTTTCGGGCTGCGCCCACCTTGCTTGTCTGTCGCGGACGTCACAAAACCGCGAAAGCTCACCGCACCAAAGCGACGTGTACGGGTTATAAAGATGCATCATTATGCCGAATAAAACTGATTTTTTAAAATATTCTAAGATGGCACCGTTCCGAAAGGGATAGGAGATTGCTGCCGGCCGATAGCTCATACACTGGTTATTCGCACATGCTGGAGAGCTTGAATTTATTTCCGTAAACTTTTCGCGTGGCAGTATTACGTTATCAAGCCCTTTCGGCACGTATAGGACATCACTCTACCAAGTCTTCTTTGCTAAGGATCTGTTTTAGCGGCATTCTTAACCTTCCGTTGCACGTCGGCGCGACTTTCGACCAGCCGCTGCAAGCGAAGCAAGGGGAAGTGCGCCAATCGAAGACGTCGGCACAACCCTGGTCACGAGGTTATCTATTTTCACTGCACCGGCTCGGCCCCACCGAAACCGTCTCCACCGGAGTGTGCTGTTCATGTCTTGTCAGTCAATTCGATACGAAAAAACAGCTCAATATAGGTAAATATATTCGTTTTGAAAGCCAACAAAAGTGACCTCCTAAAAGAAGGAGAGCGTTTGATGTGTATGTTAGACAACGCCTAGGTGACACCGCCCGATGCTTTCGTCGGCGGTTACTTCTATTTGGCGACCGGAGATTGCAATTAAAACAGATTGGAATGGTTCTATGTCATAATGCCCCGGGTGCCATTTAGCTGTGACAGACGCCAGAGTTTTCACTCATTGAGCGATTCGATGGTTTTGCATCAAAAATAAATCGCTATGACAGCACACTTAATGTTAAACTTAAATTATGAAACTGCGCGGTTTTGCGACACGATAGATGTCATGGTAGGCGACAGCGTAAGAGGACTAAAATGACTGCGAGACGATAACTTCTGTGCTGAATAGCAAGTGCAGATTTATAGGCGAAAGTTATACATAGAAATAGACTAATTAGCGCATCACGTGATTCCCGATCAAATAATCAGCATCAAAAAGTAGCAAGAGAAGCAGAAGTTTACAAGGTCTTTGCCATCAACAACACAAAACAGGCGGCTTAGTATTCCAAGCGCTTTTGTTTCATCTTTGAGCTCAGATTCACCAGCAAGATCTGTAGGGAGGGTCTTGATGGTGACTCTCAGCTCGCGACGTAGTCGGCCTGCCTGGCAATCCAACGTCCTGCTGGAGTTCGTGCCTGGCCACCAGGAGGTCCTGGGTAATGAGCAAGCTCATACCCTAGCTTGTGAAGCCTCTGCACCGAGCAACCCCCTTCCAGGGGTGGGACTTCCCAAAGTTATTTAGGAGCAATTTTTGGAGCAAGCAGAATTGTTTTTTGGAGTTGTTTGGAGCAGACAAAATTGCATTTTAGAGCAGCTTGGAGAAGACTAAATTTATTTTGGAAGAGACTGGAGCAGGCCAATCTATATTTTGGTGGGATAAGAGAACATGGAATATGGCAGCGCACTTCGAAACCACGATGAAACACAGAATAAACCAAGACGAAGCGCGCAGTAAAGGCGCACTTTGTAGCTATAGTGTACTAGAATATGGACGGGAACGGGGGGGGGGGGGTAGTGTGTAGAGATGTGGCACGGCACAAGCTTTTCTATAAAGCTGAGAACATCGGAGGCACTAAGATCGAACTATATATTTCCTTACTGATGCTCATTGTAACAGTGGAAAATGTTCTCAATTTGTGCGGTTTAGTCGACGGGGTAAGAATTTCTGAGTCACTATGTTCCACCGCCGAACCAGGGAGCCGCGATCAGCCCAGGGCTGGTATAAAGCAAAGGTATCCCAATCTGTTTTTGTTGCGATTTATTTCGTCGGCATCGCCTTGATATTCCGTATAAAGCCAAGAGGAAATATCATCGTCGCTATGCGCCGTATGTTGTACACTATGTGCCAGTGAAAGCTTGCGAGGGTGAGCCGATGATGGCGGCTCAATCTCGCGCGCGCAAGAGAGCAAAGCGGGGAGGATGCGCGCCGCCTTTCGTCGCGCGCATGACACCGGGAGAAGGGGGCGTTCAACTCCGGCGGCTGCTAGGTATGGCACGACCGCGAGCGCGGGGCCCGTTATCTGCAATCGGGACTGAGTATAAGTGCTGATGGTTTCGTGTGCGCTATGTTATCGCTTCTTAGATCGCGTTGAAGTGAGAGGCAGCAAGAAGTTCTATTCGCTCGCTGCTGTTGCCGCGCTTCTTCACTCCAGAGTTTTGACCGCGAGTTTCCACGGTAATCGAGTGAGATGTGCTTATTTCTGCTTCTGCCCACGTGACACCATGCTTGTTTATTTAGTTAGTGAGCGAAGTTTTACAAGTTGATACAGGCGATAAAGCTACTATCTTTGCTTCGTATATAGGTATACTAATTTGGTATAACAACGGATGCTTCGCCTTTCCAGATAAACTGCGACTTTTTATTTAAAATCCACCATCAGGTCAAATCTGTTGAAGCCTCACCCATATGGGAATATAAACGGATTGGAATAGGTCTGCGTTATACCGGCCCTCGGGACAGGGAAGCCCACCCGCTGAACGTGCTGCAGCGCGTGCTTCCCTAATATCTAGTTCGCTAGCAGCGCCGCCAGCCTACTTTTTGTTGTTTTGTACCTCAGCTGTAGGGAGCGCCGCGCCGCATGGCTTATTTAACCGTATTCTAGCACGCTCTAAATACAGCCGCCCAAGTGGCCGCGCGCGCCGGCCAAATGCCTGAAGCGCTGAAATACCCAGCGTTATATGCCCGATAACTCTGTGCGGGAGGCGGCATATCCCGGCGTGCGAATGGCTGCACTTTTTGTCGGAGAACGAAGTCACTTGCTGTTCGCGGCCATTGCCGGAGAACCCATGTCGAATTCGTTCTAGTGTAGCGCGGCGCAATTTTCGTCGCCTTCGCTTGATCGCTAGGCACCGATATACAATGCTTCCCCCTTCTATTAAATGCTTAGTACATTTTAGTCAATGCACCGATGTCATGTTCAAATGTCTAGTCACTCTGGCGCCTTGAGTACGCGACCATAGCGACGGTGCTGCACGAAGTCTGTGTCAGGAGGCGAATGTGGAACCGCACCAGGAGAAGCGTCACTGTCACAAGCAACGTAGGCATATTCTTTAGGACATTCTGCTTCGTGTAGGCCGAGTAGTAGTGAGATCGGTGTCTTCCAGAGCTTTTGTTCTGCAAAATAATACAGGTAATACGAAGGTTCAGGGACGGTACTTCCAATGTCTGTATGCATTGTTCTGATGTGATCCGTCTCACATCTCTGCCATCTGTACTCTTCATTTTTCATTGAAAATGACCTTTTGACGCACTCTTCAACTATTACAGTGGATAGCCACGTGGGGCTGTTAAGGAAAGTCTTCACCGAGAATTTGTCACCTGGTTAATAGGCGGTTCTCATGTCCTCCAGCCTCACCTTTTCTGTGTAGTTCCTAGGCTGTAGCGCATCCAGATGACACGCAGGCTGCATGCCAAACATTCATTCCGCAGGCATTTTCTGTGTTGTAGTCTGTGACGTCGTATGCTCTTTAAACAAAAACCGCGACAGCCGGCAAGGAATACTACCGTCAGTCAGTTTCTTGAGTACGATCTTTGTTTGTTTCATCGGTGCAGGTTAACTGGTACAGCAGTCCAATTAGAACAATCTAAACAGGTCCACGCCCTCAACAAAAATCTAACAAAGTATTGCAGACCCAAGCAACGATAGCGACGTCTGGCTGACCTATGTACAACATATATTTTGTATGTGGAAGGCTTCCACGACATCCAGCCACACCTTACCTAGATGCCTGAATAATATCGTGGTGCCTTAAAACATTCCACGAAAATCAAACTTAGCCAAAATTTGAAACGGGCTATTGCAACTCCATATGCAAAACTAAATGCGTGTATATCAAGTAGAGTTTTACTAAAATTTACTTTAACTGGACGAAAGCTCGTCTGAGGGGACCTTTTCTTTGCAAACAACGCCTTTGTATCAGAACAATGTTCAATTTATAGGTTATTTCTAGACCCAGTACAAAATGTTTGCGTTAATATTAGTGGCATTTGTAATATATTTTGTTCGCAAGTGCTTTACAGCCTATATAAATGTCTTTTTAAGGATGGATGCTAAATGTAATCAACTGTCTTGGCATAAGCACACATGTAAAGTTCAGACTAAGTAAAAATGTGGGGGACTATACTACGCCAAACTCGTATGCCAGAGTAAATGCGTGTGGAGTAAATACAACCTTAACAGAAAAAGTCGCAGCTTCGCCCGAAAAGCGAAGAATCGATAGCGATAGCAAATTATTAGACAGCTATACGAAGCAAAGATAGTAGCTTTATCGGCCGTATAAAGTTGTAAACAGTGGCTTACTAACTAAATTAAGCATGAACTGCCGGGACGCTGCTAAACGCGAACTCGTGGCCAGGTTCAACCCGGCTGCGGTGTTCAATGGGGACAAAATGAAAATAACACAGTTGTGCACTTACGCTTGGGTGCACGTTAAAGAACCTGCGACGGTAAGAACTAATCCGGGTGCCCCATAATCATATCATGGTTCTGCCACGTAAATGTCCGCAATTTTCTCTACTTCAAGAAGTCGCAGTTTCGCCCGAAGGGCGGAGCATCGATTGCGATAGCAAATTAGTGGACGGCTAAATATAGCTTCGTATTGGAAGTAAAGATAGCAGATTTATCGGTCGTATAAACTTGTACACATTCGCTTACTAACCAAATTAGCACGCATGGTGTCACGTGCGCATAAGCAATCCTGAACACATCTCACTCGATGACCGCGCACACTCACTGCGAAAACATTCTAGTGAGAAAGCGTGGCAGCAGCAGCGATCGAATTGACATTCAAGCTGCCTCTCGCTTTAAAGGGAACTAAGCGGTTAGAGCGCTCACCAAGCTATTAGTCTCAGTGTACATAGACTCTTCACTCATCGCAGATCAATTTCAAGGTAGGGCCCGAGTGGCCGCCGATGTAGAACCCCCCCTCCCCTCCTTCCCTCCCCTACCCCGAAATGCTGTGCGTGACGGAAGACGCTGCGTTTCCTCCTCGCTCTCCTTCCTTTAACGCGCGAGATTGAGCCACCGCCGTGGGCTCGCCCTGGTACGCTTTGACTTGCACGTGCAGCATACGGCGCGTCGTGATGACGTTATCGCCTTTGGACTTTATACAGAGCATCATGACGACGAGGACGGCGATGGCAGAAATCTGCCTGGTGTGGCCATACAATTGTGATCGTCATAAAGCCATTCTTTGACTGCTCGAAAGCACTATATGGTCTCTGTACGCTGTTTCCCAATGCTCCCAGGGAATTCTACATTACACCAAGTTTATCGTTATGAAAACAGAGAGAATCTTGTGTATTCGTATATAGCGAGTCAATTATATTTCTCGCTTAGTTATGTTATTTACAAATAACTACTCAACACTCATCTTTCCCCCGTTTCCATGCCTTATACGGAGTTCGCAGTAGGTATCCTTGTTGTCTTTAGGGAAATAAACAAAATGTTTTGCGCATATTTATTGACGTTAAAGGCATGCACTGGGTAATAGGTTGGAGAAGTTCAAAGTTTACGCTCTTACTATGTCTTTAGCAGACACAGGTGCAAATTACATACTCTAGCCAACTGTAAAGTGAAATGTATGTGTTACGAACGGCGAAATATTTGGAACTGGCCTTCTAAAAAAACTGCGAATGCAAGCAAGGTCATATTTACCCAGAAATGGTGAGAACACCACGGAGAATTTGTGTGAGAACCCAAATGCGCACATGTCAATTGCAGTGCTTGTGAAATTTTTAAAGAAAGTGTTTGAAAGCTCTATAAGCAAGTAAGGTTTCAAAGAGGCGAGCAATATGCTTACAACATTTAGAGCACGTGGTTTGCTTTCAGGAAACAAATTCTCAATACAACTGCTCGACAGAAAAGCTTTGATGGAAACTAGATTGGGAGTCTACAAATTCGCTTGTGTCTGCTATCTTTCTTCTATATTTCTCTGGTATTATGAGGTGATGCCCCTTTTTGGAGAGTGTAGTGTTGTCCCTGCCAAATTTGTTTCTTCTGCACCGTATCAGCATGACGAAGTATGGCGTTCTTATTCTTCTTAGCCTACAATATTTACTGTAACCACGCCGCACCAGATGAATTATCTGCCGAGGTGGACATCATTTTCAAGAAATATCAATTGCAATAATGCACAAATTAATTTTTTTATATTCACTCCTTAGGTGCAGACATTACGACGCATTTTTTTCGTCGGGAAGTTGAAGGGGCGCGTCGTTAAAGTCTAGTTGTCAGACTTGAGTATGGGGATGTAGACTGAAAAACAAATAAAGTCAAGTTATCTATCCAATATTACATCCGCAGCACCACGAAGCCTGGCTTATGGTGGAAGCCCTCTGTGAGGTAGAATGGCGGCGTAAAATTAAGCTTCGCCATAGTGCGCGATAAAGTGTTGTGGATCACCACAGCTACAGCATCTTATATTTGTCCAATCGGGAGTTACGCAACGTGCCAATAGGAATAATCGCTGGTGACCAGGGGCCTGTGATGGCAGCTTCATTTTACACCAAATTTCTACGTCACAGGAAGTTTGTGCAGAGATCCGCATCATGTGGTGTCGCCTTCTTTGTCAAGTAAATCGAACGAATAACTTGAGATTAAGTTTTTAGGTCTACACGGAGGTAGAGAGGGGCGTAGCAAGTTCAAATGTAGGAACACGCTGCGAGACTTTTACGACGATGCCATTCAGCTCTGCAACATAAACAAATGCCGCACCTTTCGTACCTAAAAAAATGAATTATTGAAACAGCTTAATTAGTGAATTAATTGTTTTTATTTTCTTGCATGCATATGATGTCCACTTGGGCAAATAATTCACTTGTGGCCACGTAATTATAGTAAATTTTGTGTATGTTTTAACAAGCAAAAAAAAACCGCGTATCGGACTTTCCATTTCATTAGGCTGCAATCCCCGAGAACTGTCTGTAGCCAAATTAAAAGCCTGTTGCAAGGTGTCAACGTTCATAGAAGTGCCTTCAGCTTTTCAGTCAAAAGTGATGTGTGGTCAGGTTTCCTAAAACTGCGATATGTGAATAGTTCTAATTAGGTTCAGCGTAAGGTGTAATACTTGATCATCAGGTTTGAAGACTGCCCCTAATTTGGATTCGTGAAAGCTAAATTTCAGTCGGCTAGTTGTTGCTTTATAAACACTTTTCTATTTTATAAAAATCACCATTATCATTTACGAATAAAGTTTACTCTCTTATGGTAACATGGAAAGGCTATAGCGAAGTGCTTCGCCGTATTTTCACCCCAAGAGATTCTCGAACATGTTACAAAAAATGCCGTGCAATAACATTTTGTGCTTTTTGCCCACATTGATACGGGGCTGTTCTCATTCATATCTAAATGCGCGACTTCCAGCTCCGCAGCCAAGCACCCTAGCTATTCAGCCTGCGCGCACCAACGGTCACCGTCACCGGCTTCAAACTTTGATGAAAGGTGCAGGCAGCAGACTTAGCGCAGGACTTCTTCTGCGGTGAGTGACGCAGAACTAGTTGCATTCTGCTCATGCTTGTTGCAAGAGGAACAGCTATTTTGATGGTATGCGGCCCAATTACCGAAAGTAGACGATTTTTTTATGTCGTCCATTTTGCTGCGAGAGAATCGTAATTACTAGCACTGCGTCAATTAAGTACGTTAGGATTACTTCACAGAAGGGCGATAGTGTTTGAAAGAGTTTCACGCACGCATAACACTGCAGTCAAATATCTTACTTCTTCACTGGTGCATATACTTTGTGAGTTTAGTGCCGATTGACAAATTTCTACAGCCTCAAATTACCTACAGAGATTGTGAGTTGTGCATATTACAACAAATAAAGCTATGCACGAAACGTATGAAATCTGTTTCATAAGACTGTTTCAGAGCTAGTAATATTGCGATAAGCAATGAGCAATATAAAGGCTCACCGCTTTGACATCTTCCAACGTGGCTCTGCCGCTGTAGTCAAAGGTTCCTGTAGCATGTCCAATTAAGAAAACAACGAAGATACAGTGAATCATTCTATGGCGACACTCGCGAGAAGACAGCGTGCAACTTACAAAGTGGCACTAATTAAGGCACACCATCTCCAATTGCATTGCAGCTTACGTTTTTGTATCTCGCACGCATGCAAGACGCTAAGTTCAGAAGGTGAAACTCCACTGACGTGATTAAGTTTTAAATCGAGAAGTCAGACTTTGATAATTAGCCACGATTTGTGTGCATGTAACATGAAATTGCATTCAGGGACTCATCTACTCCACGTCTTGAATATGCGTCACTCACGAAGCCGTATCTCTCTAGACAATTAATTAAATGTCACACACGTGGTAGGTACAAGCAGGGTCAATAGCTTAGTATATTAGGAACTCGAGAAACCGTAGAATATTTTTAACCATGGCAGGCATCCTCGATTTAAAGCATTCTTCGTGTTCTAGTGTATATGACCAAATTATTGCGATGCTATACTGAGGGCTGCAAGCTAAAACTCAGCTAATATTTTCACGCACCCCTCATCCGGTAGACTTTTTACCCTACGTATACATTTGAAACGACATTCCCATGAATTTATCTAAATAGATGTGTGCCTTCCGTAGTTGCACATTCAAAATTCAGAAAAGCTATAGTAATAAAGTTTATACCTTAAGTTTTGACGACACGGTTTTCAATAAAACGCTTGTTAGCACTTGAAGATTGAGATAATTTTTTACCTACTAAATGATAAGAGGTAGGAATGCGTCGCTCATTTAATTTCCTCCACACGTCGACGATATGTAAATGATGGCATCGTTTTTGCAAAGAAGGCTTTCTTTCCAAAATTTTCCGAAATTCTGCAGTTGAATAAAGAGTGTCCCTGTTATGTGGGGCCAGCACAGGGAATATGCAGCTCGTTATTCATGCGTGTATAATGATGACGTCCGTGGAACTTGCAATTAGAAAGTGCCGATCCGCCCGGTCATGTTATATGATTGATGTTTCCAATCTGCGAAGTGCACTTGAATCATTCTTTACGTCAACCGGTCGAGGTTAACATCTCACGAAACGAGAACATGACTAATTGGTTTGATAGTTCCTTGCGTGTCAAATAGAAAAGCAGGAAATGTAGTTTGAGACGTCAAACTCAATGTGGCCTTCATGACACACATTGACTAGTGGTACCAAACGAACCGCTTAGCGCACCGAAAATAACGAGGGTATATGGCAGCATTGTTTCTATATTGGTCGACCACGGGCATACTCATGCAGATGTAGCAAGCCAATGGTGTAGTGTCCAGCGGTCAACTTTCTCTGCAGCAGTTAGTGGAGGCATACACATGCCAGCGCTGGTCTTGACATGACTGCGCCACTTTGCTCAATTGTCATGTGACATATGAAGTGAGCGAGCAGCCTATTTGAAATAAATATAGGCACTTGTAAATGGACAGAGGAGGCAACTATGTCTTAGCGGAAACCACAACTGTGTAAAATAGGGTTGTGAGAATATACGTTACGAGAAAAAATTGTTACTGATCGAAATTTTTGCTTCTGCTGCTCTCAGGTGGAACATGTGATATGCAATAAAAATTCTTTTAATTGACCACTGGTCAGGAAAAAGCTTTAGTGCCGAATCGCAATTTCTCCAAGCCAGAGACTCGCGACACATCACAAAAGTGCGACACAGGAAATTTGAAGACCTGTGATGGGCGGACCTGGCCTAATCGAATACTCCACCAATTGGGCACCAAGTAATTCTTGGCAAGTTCAACCTAGACTCCTGACACAACTATATGGTCAACTTCTGACAACGTTCCGACCGTTCTCGTGGGCAAATCTTGAAGATAGTGCAGTAACATAATGTGGAACGATCCCTAAGGGTGGCAACAATTCATGCGCTGTTGTGGCCACTGGGTACGTACCATTGCGTATGTGGCACTCTTCAGTGCGCTTCCTTGACGCCAACGTGGGTCACTGGTTAATGTGGACCGTACCTTATGTTATGCGCCAATGTGTGTGTATCCAATAATATCAATGCGTGCCGTTCGCATGAATAAGTAAGTGCCCATGGGTAGTTGTTTATTTATTTATTCATTTAATTTCCATACCCTCAATCGTTGAGGCATTGCAGAGGTGAATGGGTGACAACATATAAACAAAGAAAAGAACATAATGAAACGTCCAGGATTACACAGTATTAGCGACAAATCGTAAAAGTGAAATAAAATATCACATAATTGTACAAAAATAAATATAACTGAACTGAACAGAAATAAACACAGCATGTTTACAATATTAGTGGCCAATATGAGCGTAAGAGAAATTTGGGAAAGGGTAAAAATAAACAGGCTAGAAAGAACGTGAAATAGCAAAATAAATTGCAGGCATGGCGACACAGGTAAAAAGGAAAAGAAAGGAGAGGGTAGGAGAGATACACGAGATGATTTAGCAGGGCTATCACAATGCAGGTGAGCAGATAAAGAATGGGAAACAAGAGAATGATCAGAAATGGAAAGAACATCGTCAGGTAGGTGGTTCCAATCGTTTAATGTGTGCGGTATGAAGGAAAAATAAAATGTGTTTGTGTTACAAAAAATGCCTTTAACTTCTTGTTTATGGTCAATCCGTGATGAGCGATAAGTGGGTGGCGTGATAAGCTCAGTACGTAGTGATGAATGATGGCAGACCTTGTGAAAGAGGCGAAGGCAGAAATACTTACGACGGAGTGACAGAAATGGCAGTGATAGAGCTTGTTTGATTGCTGTTATACTTGTCGTACGATGGTAATTAGAAAGAATGAAACGCGCAGTGTTATTCTGAGTTAATTCTAGAGAGAAAATTGAATTTGCGTGACGTGGGTACCAGATTACAGCGGCGTATTCTAACTTCGAGCGCACAAGAGTTTTGTATAGAAGCATTTTGAGGGGAGGTCGGTCTTTATTGAAGTTACGTCGTAAGTATCCTAACGTGTGCTTAGCGCGTTACTGATCATATTATTAGGGGTATTCCATGTTACATTGTAGGTAATAGTAACCCCCAAGTACCGGTATGATGATACATGGTCGAGTTCAATGTCACCTATTTTGTAAGTTGAGGAGCTATCGTGGTGCCCAGAAATAGTCATTACTTTGTATTTGTTAGGATTTAAATTCACTAGCCAGTTATCGCCCCAGCTTGCAATGTTATTTAAATCTGCCGTCAAGATATTTTTATCATCATCGTTACGGATTTCCCTGTAAAGTGCACAGTCGTCGGCATACAAATGCACAGACGAAACGCAGTTAGAGAAATCGTTAATATATATTAAAAACAAAAGTGTGCCTAACGCTTAACCCTGTGGTACTCCCGATGTTACATTTATTTCAGGTGAGTTATGACCATTAATTGTGATCTACTGGAGGCGATTTGCTAGAAAGCATTCGAGCCAAGAGATTTACAGCGGTGATTGAGCGCGGAGAGTTTAAATATTAGTAAGGCGTGATTACCTTTTTTCGGAGGTCATTGCAAACTCCAAAAAAAATGGAGTCTATTTTGGAGTGTTCGTCAAGTACAGTATGCAGATGATGACTAAACAGGAGTAACTGGGTTTCACAGGAAAATGTGCGCCTGAAACAACGTTGGGCCGATGCAAAAAACGAATTAGACACTAAAAATTTAGGTATATGCGAGTAGAAAATATATTCCATAAGTTTACAAGGAATGCTTGCTAATGAAATGGGCGAGTAGTTGAAAACGCAGTGTTTAATGCGATACTTATGTATTGGAACCACCTTATCGATTTTCTAATCGAGCGGCATGATTCCATGATTAAGAGACTGCTGAAACATCTTGTGCAAAAAGAGAGAAGAATACGCGCATGTCTGTTTGTTAAATTGTGAGTTAATGTTGTCAGTACCGCATGATGAAGATCTTTTTAAGGAATTAATTAAATTTTCAATTCCAGCGGATTCAAAATAACAGGAAACATTGGGTAATATTCATGGCACACAACTGTGTCAACAGGCACGGCGGTGCTTCCCGACAGATTGGCGAAAAAAATATTGCTAAATAAAAGTGCACAACTGATGCTGGTAGCGGCTCACCAGACTTATTGTTTATTGAAAGCTAGGTACTTTCGTTAGAATTAATTGATTATCTTCCAAAATTGCTTCGAGTTCCTTGTTAAAGACTCAGGTAATGTAAGGTTATGAAAGTGATTCTTAGCAGTACATACAGCTTCCGTATACTCTGCTTCTGCATTGTGATACGCTTCCCAGCCGTCTGAAGTGCGTTGCAACTTGGCGATGCGAAAAAGACGTTTCTTTTTATTACACAAATGTTTCAGATTCGTATTATACCATGGCGTTTTTTTTTCAGAGAGAGAGAGAGAGAGAGCACTTTATTTACAACCGTCAGAGAGTACGGGTGATCGGGGTGAGACAAAGGTCCCGCTTTCATCGTCTACCTCCCGCCTAGACGTCGGCCGGAATTAGTTGTCTTCGGGCGGCGGCCTTGGCTTGGCCGATGACTTGTTGATGGGCTTGTTCTTCCTGGCTACGGAGGGAGGATTCCCATGACTTTTTGTTCCCATGTACACCGTTTAGCGCTGGGCAAGCCCAGAGCTTGTGATTTAGGGTCGCTATGCCTTCACAGTTTTTGCATTTGGAAGAGTGCACCTCAGTATGCCACTTGTGTAGGATATACGGGTTTGGGAAGGTACCTGTCTTCAGTTTTCGCCAGATTACTTCTTCCTTCTTTGTGGGAGATCTATGGGGGGGAGAGAGAGGGTTTTCCCGCCCATTCTATAGTGTTCTAGAATTTCTCTGTATGTGGTTAAGTTTCGATTTTTCGACAGGGAATAGTCTACCTGCGCTGGGGCCCGGTGTCTGAGTCCTCGCGTGACCTCGTTGGCAATCTCGTTCCCTGTTAGTCCACTATGGACGGCCGCCCATATTATTCTAATTAGATCGTTGGGTACGTTCTCCTTGCCTGCTGTTGCGTTTCGCCTGCGACACGTGGTTTTGCCGGCGCGACGGCGGCGGGGCGGCGGACATTTTGGCCCGATCGTCGTCACCGCAACACTCATCGCCAGGTGTTTCCAGGCGCGTCTGCGGCGATGCGACCGCCTAGGGATTTCGTTCCAGTCATTGTGCCCGAAACAGGCGATGCCAAAGCAGGGATCTCCTTCCAGTTATTGGGCCCGAAACAGGCGATGCCAAAGCAGGGATCTCGTTCCAGTCATTGTGCCCGAAACAGGCGATGCCAAAGCAGGGACCATCTTCTCGTTACAGTCTTTGTGTCCGACCGGCAGCGCCACGACAGTGTGCTGCGCAGCGCCACGACAGTGTGCTGCGCAGCGCCACGACCAGGTGCTACGAGATCGTGCGCAGCGCCACGACATGGTGCTACGGCATCGCTACGACAGTGTGCGTCACCATTAGCCCATTGTACATTCACGTGCTCGTCTTTTGAGGGGTTCCTTCTTGCCCTCAACTGCGAGAGTATAAAAACAGCTGCCCCCGGACGCCAGAGGAGGGCTCCGATTTCTTCCGTTGAGTGAAGTGCTCTCCCGTCTCTCTACTTCGGTCAAACCTGACCGCCAACTCTTTGCGATGTTAAAATAAACAAGTTGTTTCGTTGTTACCTGTCGACTCATGCTTTGCCGGGACCTTCGGATGCTTGCAGTTGTACCCCAGGCCGCCAGGCCAACGCTACCCTTGGGGCTTGCGACCCAGGTACAACCACGGGCGTCAGCGCCGAGTTCCCAACAGATCGTACGAGCTCGTCGCGATCCAAACAACTGGTGGCAGCGGTGGGATCGCCTACGACTTCAAACAACTGTCTGCCAGCGGCGAGATCACGACAACGGAGGCCAGCAGCAAAGAGATGCAGTTGACAGTATGCTGAGCAGCTCAACGACGATCCGGGAGCAGTGCAACGAGCCCTGTGTGACGACTGGTTGCCTGCAGCGGAACGACTGCGCGGAACTCCTGCCTGCGAGGTTTGGTGAGTGCGGGACTTTCTTCTTCTGAGCGTTGCCAGGCTTTTTGTTAGTGTCAGAAACAGAGCTGGTAATTGTGGTTGTCGTTGCTGCCGGGTTAGTTTGCGGCAAGACAATAGTAAGCAGTAGAGAAAGCAGCATTCAGAGCAGCCATGGATTTGAAGTCGTTGCGCAAACCGAAATTGTTGGAGCTTGCAAGAGAGTTGGGTCTGGATGTCTCAGACAAACTCAGAAAACCAGAACTGATAAAGGCTATTCTTGAGTTAGAGGCTGAGGATGACGAGCTGTCGGAATGCCTTGAGACTATTGAAGAGAGGGAGACTGCAAAAAGAGAAGAGCGCGAACGTAAAGAACAGAAAGAGCGAGAGCAACAAGAGAAAAAAGAAGAGCGTGACCGTCAACACGCTTTGGAAATGAAGCGTCTCGAGATAGAGATGGAACGCGCTCGTAATGGAAGTCAGGCACACGGTGCAGGAGAACGCGTATTGTTCAAAATGACTGACCTGATGCGGCCGTTTAAGCTTGGAGAGGACATTGGTTTGTTCCTGGTTAACTTTGAGCGAACGTGCGAGAAGCAGGGGTTCTCTCGGGAAACGTGGCCACAGCGCTTGCTCACTTTGTTACCCGGCGAGGCGGCCGACGTAGTCGCTCGCTTGGATAGAGAGGAAGCAGAGGATTTCGACAAAGTAAAATCGAGTCTGCTAAAAAAGTACCGGCTGTCTGCGGAAGCGTTCCGTCGGAAGTTTCGGGAAAATGAGAAAGGCAAAAGTGAGTCATATACAGAGTTTGCGTATAGGCTTATGTCGAACATGCAGGAGTGGCTCAAAGAAGAGAAAGCGTTTGGTGACCACGATAAAGTTCTGCAGTGTTTCGGGCTAGAACAGTTTTATAGTCGGTTACCGGAGAACGTGCGATACTGGGTCTTGGATAGGCCAGACGTGAGTACGGTGGCTAGAGCCGCTGAGCTAGCCGAGGAGTTTGTGACGCGTCGAGCTCGCGGAGCTAAGGACGGTCAAAAGGGTGAATTTGGCTCCAAGTCTGAGAGGCCAAGGTTCACGCCCATGAGATTTAAGGGGGACACGCGTAGTGAGGATGCGAGTGAAAGCAATCCGACCAAACGTAAAGAGACGGCAGCCGAAGCCGAACGCAGAAAGCGGTTCGAGATGAGGCGAGCGGGCGTTTGTTATACGTGCCAGAAGCCGGGTCACTTTTCGGCGCAGTGTCCGGAAACAACACCAAAAGTTGTGTTTTTTTCAATAGGCAGCACTGACGAGAACATGAAGCTTCTTGAGCCTTACATGCGAGACCTCCTCGTAAACGGGAAAGAGTGCCGAGTGCTTCGCGATTCCGCAGCTACGATGGATGTAGTTCACCCGTCTTACGTAGAACCCCATATGTTCACGGGCGAGTGCGCGTGGATCAAGCAAGCCGTGGAAGCTCATAGCGTGTGTCTGCCGGTAGCAAAAGTGCTTATTGAAGGACCTTTCGGAGCGCTTGAGACGGAGGCGGCAGTGTCATCTATGCTGCCACCCCAGTACCCGTACCTATTTTCAAACAGGTCCGATCACCTCCTGCGCGAGAAGGGGCTTTTGTTTGGTGAAGCTAGTGTTCAGGCCTTAACCAGATCGAAGGTTCGGGAGCTCGCTGCAAAGGCGGTAGTTGCGGGGCCGACGTTATCAAACAACGAAAAAGGGTCAGAGGCGCAGCAAGCTGATATTCAGAGCACGCCCGAACAGAATAAAATTGAGTCTGTAGCGTTGAAGGCGCCAGATACTGGAGAGGAAAATCCCGACGCGGGAAAGTTAGAAGAGCTATCTACTGATTTGCTCATCGCGCCTACGTCAGACGGACTTGATAGGTTGCTAAAAGTCAGCCGGACGGCTTTGATAGCCGAGCAAAAAAAGGATGGCAGCCTGGAAAACGTGCGCTGCAATGTCAAAGAAGGTATCGCCAGGAAAACTGCGCGTTTTGTGGAAAGAGGTGGAGTCCTGTACCGGAAGTATCTAGACCGCCGAGGAGTGGAGTTCGATCAGCTGGTCGTGCCTCAATGCTATCATCAGGATCTGTTGCGCTTGTCACATGGGGGTTCGTGGTCCGGACACCTAGGAGTTAAGAAAACTAAGGACCGTCTCTTGCAAGAGTACTATTGGCCAGGGTGTTTTCGGGACGCAGACCATTTCGTGAGGACATGTGACACTTGTCAGCGGGTGGGCAAACCAGGGGACAAATCGAGGGCGCCGTTGAAATTGCTACCTATCATTACGGAGCCTTTTAGACGGCTCGTTATTGATACAGTGGGACCTCTGCCGGTAACAGCCACGGGGTACAGACACATTTTGACTGTGATCTGCCCAGCGACAAAGTTCCCTGAAGCAGTGCCGCTTAAAGAACTCAGCTCAGTTGAGATAGTTAATGCACTACTGTCCATATTTGCGCGAGTTGGTTTTCCTGCAGAAATTCAATCAGATCAGGGCACAGTGTTTACTAGCGCTTTGACGACAACTTTTCTCGAAAGGTGTGGGGTAAAGCTGCTACACAGCTCAGTGTACCACCCACAGTCGAATTCCGTTGAGAAGCTCCACTCCGTCATGAAGCGCGTGTTGAGAGCCTTGTGTTTTGAACATCAAACTGACTGGGAGCTGTGTCTGCCTGGGGTGATGTTTGCTTTAAGGACCGCGCCGCATGCGGCTACGGGGTTTTCGCCAGCTGAACTGGTGTACGGTCGCTCGCTTCGATCTCCGCTTCGCATGCTTCGAGAATCATGGGAAGGTAGGGGCGACGACCCAGTCGTGGTGGAGTACGTGCTTAAGCTCCTCGAACGCTTAAGAAGGGCACAGGAGTTGTCAGGTGAAGCAATGACAAAGGCCCAGCAGAGGGCCAAGGTTTATTATGATCGGACAGCCAGGGCCCGTCGTTTTGAGGTTGGCGATGAGGTCATGATATTGCGCACATCGCTAAACAACAAACTAGACGTGCAGTGGGAGGGCCCAGCGCGAATTGTTCAGAAACTGTCGGACGTTAACTACGTGGTAAGTCTGCCAGGAAAGCGGAAAGCACAGCAAGTTTACCACTGTAATCTGCTCAAACCTTATAGACAAAGGGAAGCAGTGGTGTGCATGATGGTAAACGTTCCTGAAGAGCTTCCAGTCGAGCTTCCAGGACTAGGCTCAGTGACGAACAGGGAAGACACCGGTCAAGTCATTAGTGACCTTATCAGTAAAGCACCGCTGTCGCCTGAGCAGAAAACCGAACTACACCAGCTATTACAAGAGTTTCAAGGTCTGTTCTCTGAGAGGCCTGGTAGGACTTCTGTACTTACTCATGATATAGAACTTACCTCCACAGAGCCAGTACGATCCAAGGCGTATCGGGTGTCACCCCGCCAGAGCGATATTATGGAGGCTGAGGTAAAGAAAATGCTACAGCTCGGTGTTATTGAGGCAGGTGAGAGTGATTATACCTCCCCTTTGATTTTAGTTGAGGTACCGGGCAAGGAACCTCGTCCTTGCGTCGACTACCGCAGGCTTAATTCCATCACTAAGGATCAAATTTATCCGATCCCTAACATCGAGGAGCGCCTTGAGAAAGTTAGTAGCGCTCAGTTTATTTCCACCCTAGATCTTGTCAGGGGTTATTGGCAGGTTCCACTTACAGAAGAGGCTAGTAGGTATGCGGCGTTCATTTCACCAATGGGAACATTCCGTCCTAAAGTGTTGAGTTTTGGTTTGAAGAACGCGCCATACTGTTTTTCAAGTCTCATGGATAAAGTGTTGCGGGGACAGCAAGAATTCGCTTTACCGTATCTAGACGACGTAGCGATATTCTCCGCATCCTGGTCTGAGCATATGACACACTTGCGGGCAGTGCTAACCCGCCTGCGCGAAGCGGGCTTGACAGTAAAGGCTCCTAAGTGCCAGTTAGCACAGGCCGAGGTTGTCTACCTCGGTCACGTGATTGGTCAGGGTCGTCGCCGCCCCTCTGAAATAAAAGTGGCCGCTGTGCGAGACTTTCCGCAACCGCGCACCAAGACCGATATTCGGTCGTTCTTGGGTGTCGCCGGCTACTATCAGAGGTACATCCCTAGGTACTCTGATATCGCGGCTCCCCTGACGGATGCTCTAAGAAAAACAGAGCCTCAAACAGTCGTCTGGGACGAGACCAAGGAAAGAGCTTTTAGCGCCCTAAAGAGTGCCCTAACAAGCCAGCCTGTGCTACGATCGCCAGACTATACAAAAGGGTTCATTGTTCAGTGCGATGCTAGTGAGCGAGGCATGGGCGTTGTACTGTGCCAACGGGAAAATGGAGAAGTAGAACACCCCGTCCTGTATGCTAGTCGTAAGCTGACCAGTCGTGAGCAGGCGTATAGCGCCACCGAGAAAGAGTGTGCGTGTCTCGTGTGGGCCGTTCAGAAATTGTCATGCTATCTAGCCGGCTCGAGGTTTATCATTGAGACGGATCACTGCCCTCTCCAATGGCTGCAGACCATCTCTCCCAAAAATGGCCGCCTCCTGCGCTGGAGCCTCGCTTTACAACAATATTCCTTTGAGGTGCGTTACAAAAAGGGGAGTCTCAACGGTAACGCCGATGGCTTAAGTCGAAGCCCCTAACGTAGGAATCAGCCTCAAAATTGTTTGTTACTGATGTTTTTCTTCCTGAGGCAGGATTTTTTTTAACATATTGCTTTTGTTTAGTGTTTCAAAGTGATGATATGCTTTCTAGTGCAATTTTTCAATTTGTGGACGCGTTCTGAGTGATGCTAGACTACTGTAAGGAACTAGGCAGTGGTATAAAAAGGGGAAAGAGCCTGGCAGGGCTTAGTGAGGGTTGTGCCGTGCTTGCTGACTGAGCGGTTGAGTTTTCAGCGTAGTTCTAACGCTTGCCGGGAACGAGAACAAAAATGTGAACTCTCCCGAAGTCACTTTGCAGTGTCCCGTGCGAACCTGAACGAGAGAACGAGGCCTTCTCTGTGCGCTGCGCTCAAGAAACGTCAAGGGACGCCCGACTTCGGTTATGAGCATCATCGAGCGACATCCCTCCGGACAGCGGATGCAGTCCCCTGTCCATCGGGATCTCCTTTCCCCGGCGGGGCGGTCTGTTGCGTTTCGCCTGCGACACGTGGTTTTGCCGGCGCGACGGCGGCGGGGCGGCGGACATTTTGGCCCGATCGTCGTCACCGCAACACTCATCGCCAGGTGTTTCCAGGCGCGTCTGCGGCGATGCGACCGCCTAGGGATTTCGTTCCAGTCATTGTGCCCGAAACAGGCGATGCCAAAGCAGGGATCTCCTTCCAGTTATTGGGCCCGAAACAGGCGATGCCAAAGCAGGGATCTCGTTCCAGTCATTGTGCCCGAAACAGGCGATGCCAAAGCAGGGACCATCTTCTCGTTACAGTCTTTGTGTCCGACCGGCAGCGCCACGACAGTGTGCTGCGCAGCGCCACGACAGTGTGCTGCGCAGCGCCACGACCAGGTGCTACGAGATCGTGCGCAGCGCCACGACATGGTGCTACGGCATCGCTACGACAGTGTGCGTCACCATTAGCCCATTGTACATTCACGTGCTCGTCTTTTGAGGGGTTCCTTCTTGCCCTCAACTGCGAGAGTATAAAAACAGCTGCCCCCGGACGCCAGAGGAGGGCTCCGATTTCTTCCGTTGAGTGAAGTGCTCTCCCGTCTCTCTACTTCGGTCAAACCTGACCGCCAACTCTTTGCGATGTTAAAATAAACAAGTTGTTTCGTTGTTACCTGTCGACTCATGCTTTGCCGGGACCTTCGGATGCTTGCAGTTGTACCCCAGGCCGCCAGGCCAACGCTACCCTTGGGGCTTGCGACCCAGGTACAACCACGGGCGTCAGCGCCGAGTTCCCAACAGATCGTACGAGCTCGTCGCGATCCAAACACTGCCTGCAGAATTTCGCCGGCCTCTTTGGACACCCTGCCGGTGTCATAGGCTTTGATTGCAGTTTTATAATCGGTGATAATTATTCTGGTGGATGGGTTTGCGATTGCCAGGGCAATCGCTGCCATCTCTGCCTTCTCTGGTGAAGAGTGTCTGACGCTGAAGCTCGAGATTAGCTCGCCTTTGTCGCTCACTACTACTGCAGCGTAGTGCCCATCTGGGTACTCTGCTGTATCGGTGTATACTACCCGTTGTTTTTGGAGGAGGGAGCTTTGGAGTCTTTGGACTGTGCTTCTCCTGCGTTCCTCGTTGTGTATGAGGTGCATGTTTCTTCGGATTCTTAACCTGTTGGTAATTTCTTTGCGGATGGCGTTTATATCCCCTCTCGCCATTCTGGGCCCTGGTAGCGCAGTTTCCCAAGGATGGATCTGCCCGCTTTGCTGCCAGTTAGTCTGACATATTGTGCCGTGGGTTTTGCCTCGCACATTTCCTCTAGGGTGTTTCACACTCCTAGGTTGAGGATCGTCTCGGTTAATGTGCACGCTGGTAAATTTAGGGCTGCTTGGACACCTTTCCTGATGAGGACGTCTACCTTGTCTCTTTCTGCTTTAGTTGTCGTTAAGTACGGGATAGCCTAAGTGATTCGGCGAATGATGAAAGAGTGTACAAGCCTAAGTTAGTTCGCCTCCTTCAACCCCCGCATTTTTCTTTGCTATCCTCTTGAGAAGCCTCCAAGTTTGGTTGGTCGTGGCTTCTAGTCTGTTTATCGTATCGATGTTTCTCCCATTTTCTTGTATCGTTGATTCATACACGCTGAAGGGGCACATGCCCTTTAGTTAGATCAGAGACTAGGTTTCTGAGGAAATCCCAGTTTTTTTTTGCACACTACGCTTATCAAAATTGGAACAAAAGTATCTAAGTACTGAGAAATTTCTTGGTTAATAGCGACAAAATCTGTCTTGCTATAGTCCCGGATATATTTGTGTTCCTTCGTTCCACGTGAAAATGACATATTAATATGGAAATGTAGCGTCAAATGGCTACTCAGACCAGGAAGATAGGTAATTGACGATAAGAAGTCGGGATGGGTTGTGGAAACCAAGTCTAAGGTATTAGCTGATTCATTAGTTATTCTGGTAGGTTTGGTTACAACCTGCGTGAAGTTAAAACAATCACAGAAATCCAAGAAATGTTGAGTTTGTGTTGAAAAGGGGTGGAGCAGAGGAACACCAGGTTGCCAGCTAATGTGAGGAAAGTTCAGATCGCCAAAAAGGAACATAGGTGACGGAGGGTACCGGGTTACGACAGAGCCGTGAAGGTCATGCAATTCATCGCCAAATGACGACGCGTAGTTTGGAGGGCGATAGCACACGCCTAGAAAAATTCTTGTGTGTTTACTTGCTATTCCTACCCTTAAAGTTTCTAGGACAGACGCAACTTTTACTTGAAAGGAAGGAATTGCTTCACATACGGCTATCAACACGCCACCACCCTGTCTACCTTCCATATCGCAGCGATACACGTCATTTAACTTTTAACTCATCTGCGCTTCCATGTGTCATCCGCTTGTGGATCGACCTTCCCGATATCCTGGTAGATGAAGCTAAGAAAGAAATATTCCATCACGACATAAACATTCATTTCTTACATAAAAAAAAATGTTCTTGTCTGCGTTGCTTCCTCTATGCCTCTTTTTTTCTTTTTTTGATCTGATAATTTTAGAGTTTGTGTAAACTTACCTCTTCGTTGTATTATTATTAACAAAGCCCTTTATTTATTTATTTATTTACATTATACTGCAGACCTCATGTGGTCCAAGTAGGAAGGACAGATAACAAGGCATATTTACAAACGCCATACAGTTATTACATAGACAAAAGGTTTGACACATGACACAAATGAGCGAAACAAGTCAAAGGAAATACATTGCACATCAATCTGCACATCAAAATTCATTGCTAAGATTTCTTTCAAAACTATCACTTGAGAAAATCTGTTCAGGCAGCGCATTCCAATCGTTTATTGTGCGCGGAAAGTATGAGTATTTAAACAAGTTTGTTTTGGCAAAATATGGTGTTAGGGCATGGGTATGTTGGTGACAGGTTTTTCGTGTAGTTGATGGTGTAACATATGGTGAAGAAGAAATTCGAAACTTTCCCTGGATGAGGGAATGAAGAAACGTTAATCGAGCAATTTTCCGTCTTATATGAAGTGGTTTAATTTCGTTGGAGGCCATTAAAACAGATGGGGAATCAGTTCTCTTGAATTTATTGTAAATGTATTGCACAGCCCGTCTTCGCGCGTTTTCTATTTTTGATATATCTTTTTTGGTGTACGGGTCCCACACTATAGCCGCATACTCAAGTTTTGGCCAAATAAGAGAGTTATAGGCTAATAGCTTAACGTGACTGGGTGCTCCTTTGAGCTTGTGTTTCAAAAATCCAAGTTTTTTTAACGCAGATGAACAGATGTAATCAACATCGTCGCTCCAGTTAAGCTGTGAATTTATTAAAGCGCCTAAATTTTTGTATTTTGCGACTTCCGAGATAGTAGTGCCGTAAGCAGAGTGACTAAAGTAAATAAGACGTTTCTTTCTTGTCATGGGCAAAAGCAGTCTTATGAGAATTGAAGACCATTGCTGATCTGTCACATCAGGCCACAATTTCGCGGAAAGCATCATTCAGTATTATTTGGTCAGCCACAGAACTTATTGGGGTGTACAGCCTGCAGTCATCGGCAAATAAACCAATTTTAACATTTCTGTCAATGGAACACACAATGTCGTTTATATAAACCAAAGATAACAGCGGACCTAGTACACTTCCTTGGGGCACGCCAGATGTCACTGGAAGTAACGTGGAAGAGATGCCACCAATATCCACAAACTGTGTTCGATTTTGTAGGTAGGAAGCAATCCAGTTTACTAAGGTCAAGGGCACGCCTATTAATTTCAGTTCTTCAAGAAGTTTATTATGGGGAACCTTATCAAACGCTTTGCTGAGGTCTAAAAAATGTCCAGTTGTCCAGATTTATCTAACACGGAACTAAAGTTATGGATAGCAGTAACCAACTGCGTGACAGTTGAAAAACCTTTCCTGAAGCCGTGTTGAAATGCAGACAAGCATCCTTTAGAGTTTAATATTTCAAGTACGCGATAAGCGATAATGTGTTCGATTAGTTTGCGGCAGGTACTCGTCAAAGAAATCAGACGGTAATTGCTTAAACACGCGCGGTCCCCTTTTTTTATGCACAGGCACAACTCTGGCTGTTAGCCAGTCGGGGGGCAATAAAAAAGACGCTAAGGATAAACAAAATTTTTGTTATGAAATGAGCTAATGATTCAGCATAACGGCGTAAGAAGGAGTTTGGTATGTCATCTGGACCATGCGAACTTTTAGTGTCTAACCGGAGTGGGGATTCAACAACGCCTTCGTAAAATACAGTGATTGATTCTTCAGGTGGAAGGTCAAACACACGTTCATTGGCACTTTCTTCAGAAAATACAGAATGAAAGTAGGCATTGAAATTCGTAGCAATTGGTTGAGGACAAGTAATCACGTTGTTATGCACAGTGATTTGATTTATTTGCTTGTGGCAAGTTCGAAGGTGTTCCCAAGATTTATCGGGATCATTTCGCATAAATTGTAGAAGACTCTCTGTGAAGTAATGCTTTTTTTTGCTGAATTAATGCTAGAAGAAAGCTCTTCTGCTAAAATAGCTAACTGACTGGAACTGGCGTCCTTAGCTTTTATCAGCCGTTTAAGCCTTCGTTTTAGGTTAATAATGTGCCGATTTATCCAGGGATTTGCTTTCTCTAAGCGCTTCTTCTTATCGGGTATGAAGCTATTGATACAATATTTACAGTGTTCCTTGAACGTGTTCCATAACTGTGTGACACTGGTTCCCTCAAAGCTTTCATAAGCCAATTCCATGTAATCAAGGGTGGATTCATCCAGTGCTTTTGAATAATATGCTTTGCTTTTTCTATACGTCCGTGGACTACAGGTAAAGATACGACTACTAACTTGTGATCAGATATCCCGTCATGAACAGATACTGTGCAATCAGAAAAAGAGCGTTTTATGAATACTTAATCTAAGCTTGGCTCAGTAGAACCATGTATTCTAGTTGGCTCGGTGACTATGTGCTGAAGGTTGTTGGACAACATTATATCATAGATATAATGTATAATGTATATATCATATGTTCTGTATAATTGCTCGCTCTTTATACTGTGTACAATTTTTGAAGCTTTCCTTACCCAATGCCCATTCTTTGGGCCTGTATGGTATCTTGAATAAATAAGTGCTATTTGTCTAACAGAATTCTGTACTTTCCGCACTTGAGTTGAGCCGTGTCTCGGTTAGCATGAATAAATTTGCCCTCCTCGACGAAACAATTAACTTTAGCCGATTTTGGTGTTTCATGACGCTTCTTACGGTGGGAAAAAGAACAGGAAGGTTGAAAAGTACAGAAACATGATTACCCCTACCCCATGCTGGTTATTACTTGTGAGAATGTTTGGAATGAGCGGAAAGCGGATTATTTTTGTGGGTGCGAGCGCTCATATCGGGCCCATTGCTACTATCAGACGGCTTATCTTGAACAATACTATCATTTGAAGTGCGAGGTTTATTCTTATGTGCTTGTCTCATCTGCATGCTATCACTTGAGCTTGCAAACCTGTAACAGGTGTACCTACATACAACTTATCATGCCGAACCGCGAAGGCTGGCGACTCGAGCAATGAAATTGCAGGCTCAAATAGTTTTTTTTTTCTGGGCAAGTCTTGTGGATAGCGAAAAATCTTTGGTAACGGTAACATTACTGCGCTTTAACTTTGACCGCTATGAAAGGACTTGCTGCCGGGACTTAAAACGACTAAACTTGACTATAACGGGTCGGTACCTATTTTCTTGGTAGCTACCACCGAATCGGTGCCCAAAGTCGCTATCTTCCGGCGAGGGGTGATTCGAAGGTTGTTCCGTAGGTGGCATATAGATGGGCGACACGTGACAGCACGGGTAACTACCGTGACGGGCAACTGACTGCACGAAGTAAAAAAAACCGCACGAAGTGAAAATGAGCCATGATGCCACAGGCGCTTTTCCCGTGCCCACTGGCCAGTTCATCCGGAGTTGCAAATCCTTCCGATTTCTTCGGCAGAATTTCAGAAAGAGGAGCAGGCGCTGTGTAGCAACGCGGAACACAGTGCAGCGAAAGAGGACGAAGTGGCTGGCTCGGGAGACGTATGTAGTTCAGCCGGAGGAGAAAATATTTTCGATTTTCCCTCCCGAAATTCAGGAAGAGAATCAGGCGCTGAATTATGATCAAGAACTCAGTGCGAACAATCAGGAGGAAACAGCTAGCTTGGGAGGCATAATTAAGTAGGAGGAAGAAATATTTCTGATCTCCCCGGCAAAAATTCGAGGAGTTGGTCAGGCCGAGGAGCCGACAACGGAAGGAAAAGAAAGGCACTCGGAACTGAAAACCAGAAACAGCGCCAAGAGAAAGGGGAGACGCAAACTCAGAATCGCGGCAGAAAAGACAACGCAGCCAATTAAATCTAAAGCCACTAAACTCTGTGGGGAACGCAGAAAAAGATTTTAAAAGGCGCGTTTGTCGGTCGGAATGTTTCGAGTCAGGGCGCGTACGAGTCACTAGACAACGTTGAAAAGAAAGCGACGTTCGGTGCGGAGGAGGACAAAAGCCAGGGGGCAATTACGTTCCCCCTCCTTTAGTTCTTTTCGAGGTGCAGCCTGTTTGACAGGGAGAACGCGGCGGTCAGGCGCCTTGACGTAGTCATATCAAGCAGTGCATTCCGAGGGCAATAACAAAAAGGCAGGTGGACAGTACGAAAGGTGTCGGGGGAATGCAGCGAGGGGAATGACATACGTTCCTTTTGTAATCTCGGGTTGAAAAGTCTGACAGGATCATTCAGACAGCGCCCACTTCGAGCGTGGCTTAAGGAGACGGTTTTCGAGCGCGTAAATTTTTGGAACATTTGGCCCTATAACGTAAAACTATTGCGATTTGTTTCAATTCCAAGCTCCTGACGTCAAATTTGCGTAAGCACCGACGCAAGCACTGGGCGGTCACCCGCAGGGTTGTCTGAACACACCTTTAAAACGCTCTCCTCGTTCATAGGAGGTCACTTTTGTTTGCTTGAAAAACGAATAACATTGCCTACACTGAGCGGCTTGCCGTATCTAATTGGCTGACAAGAGGCGAGGACAACGCTCAAGTGGAGAGGGATTTGATGGGGCAGTGCCAGTGCACTGAAAATCGATAACCGGATGAAGAGCGTGGTGCCGGCACCTGCGATTGGTCGGCTTTCTCTTACTTAGCTTGCGGTGGCTGGTCGAAAATCACGGCGGCGTGCAACGGAAGCTTAAGAATGACGCTAAAACGGGCCCTCAGCAAAGAAGACTTGGCAGAATCAGGTGGTAAACGCGCCGAAAGTGCTCGAAAACGTTACGCGGCCACACAAGAAGTTTTATTATACACAAATACACCCATGCTCTCCGGCAGGTGCGAGCAGCCAGTGCCTGAGCGATCGGCGGCAGCCATCTTTTATTCCTTTCGAAACGGGGCAGCCTGCGGCTATTCAGAAAAAAAATCAGTTTTGTTCGGCATATTAATGCAGCTTTAATGTGTACGCGTCACTTTGACGCCGTGAGTTTTCGCGGTTTTGTGACGTCGCGTGACAGGCAGGTGAAGTGGGTGCAGCCCTAAAACTTTTGACGAACAGCCGCAGGCTAATGGCGAAAAGGCGTCGAATCAGAAATAACTGTTTTTCTTTCTTCTGTCAAATCATGCATAATCAGTGTGCCCACATCATATCAGATGGGGAGGCATCGCGGCTTTCGTGACGTCGCGTGACAGACAGGTGAAGTGGGGTAGGCAGAAAAAAGTTTTTGACCAATCGTGGAGGGCTGATAGCAGAATTGGAATAGAAAAGTTTGGAATAGTTTTACGTTATAGCTCCCATTGTTTTTTCGATATATCTTTTTTGTTTAGCACATAGGGTTCATATTTTTTATGTACTTACACCGCCAAGTACAAGTTATTTGTTAGAAACATGTAAGGCGCGCTTGAGTAGCAGTGAATTTTTCATAAGTGTTCATGAAACTTTTTTTCTTTGGAAGAAAGACGCATTATTTAGCGGAACTGCTGTTAACCGGAAAATTTAGAAAACGTTAGTGCTGTCCCTTAGAGGCGTATTATGCTCGGACACAAAGAAACAAAGCGTTGGTCCGTGTCCTGCATGTGAATTTTTGAGACAGCAGCGTTTTAGTATTGCTTAGAGCTTGCGCGGTAGAAAAATGTAATTAAGCTCGAATCCTTATGAAATTTCAAATGCGCAACGTATTTTGGTTCTTTCACTAGTGCGGATGTTTTATAGACAAGAGGAAGGCAGTGTTAGTGCGTGAGTTGCACGAAAATGGAATATTAGCCGAGCTTATTCGAGAAAGTAGATTGCTCGAGAAGGAAGCTTTGTCTTCACGGCCTGTAATTGTCTCGCCCAACTACTGCAAAGAATGCATTCCCTGGTGTGACGCCATCGGCAGTGGTCCAGGTGTCGTCAGTGACCAAATTAGCGAAAAGGATGAAGCGCACCCTGTGCGGTAAGTTAGTCGAAAACTGACACCGTGAGACAAGGGGTATAGCACCTCAGAGAAAGAATGCTTTTATGCACGGAAAGGACAATTCAAATGCTGGACACGATATTCCAGGCGATAAATTCTCGTTCGAAATCGACCATGGCGCTCTTGCATGGCTGAAGCAAAGGTGGGAAAGAAACGGGAGATGAATGAAATGATCGCATTTGGCCGGAATAAGAATGCAGACGAGCTGGGCCGGGGCCAGGCCCTCAGAATTTTTTTTAACCTGGTTTGTACGTATCGCTAATGATGTTATTAAGTTAAGCAACCCATTTCTGTCTTGTCGAGAGTTGACCACAACTAGAAAGGAAGAAGACAAACAGAGGGGTAAAACATTGTGAAACGATACGAGGATCCTAGCGTCCGGTAGGCGTGTC
Source organism: Dermacentor variabilis (assembly GCF_050947875.1). Classification (NCBI taxonomy): domain Eukaryota; kingdom Metazoa; phylum Arthropoda; class Arachnida; order Ixodida; family Ixodidae; genus Dermacentor; species Dermacentor variabilis. Next base: position 115,336,099 of record NC_134573.1, read on the forward strand.
ACTAGGGCACGGCTAGGAGTGTTTGTGTGCGTGGCTGTGTATTCTCAGGAAGGCGGACAGAATGAAGCGTGGGTTGGGCCCACGGGCTGCCGTGTCATATTAGCCATCATAACTAGAACAATCCCCGCGGCTGCGACCAAACATTGACGCTTCGGCCAACCTGACATCTGGTCACCCTCAGGTCGAGTCTCATGGCGGCGGAGGTGTTTGTTACTTATCAATCCCCAAGGGGTGTTAATTGAACGTTTGTCACTTGTAAAACCACCACACGACCTATCGAGACGTTAACGCGGCGTGGAGAACGACAAAAGCACTCACGCAACCATTACCTAGAAACCGGAGAAAAGGATGAACGGGAGGTGGTGGTGGTAATAACTTTATTTAGTGAAGGCCAAAAAGAAAAGGAAATTAAGATGCCGCCGTTCCGTGGGTGGCTTTCAGGCTGCCAGTCGTGGCCACCAGATCATGCCTGGCGGCGACTTCCGCTGCCGAGATCGTTAGCCGTAGCTGGACACCCGGCTCCGAGCTGTCCAAAGCAGCCTCCCACAGCTGCGCACTAGATACATGCCAAGAGGCAGAACGTGAATGTATAGGGCATGAATACAGAATACGAGCATAGTCTGCTCGTGGGTGTCTGCAGAGCGTGCAGTCGGGTGAGAAGGCACGGGGGTGAATAAGGGCAAGTCGTGCAGGAGAGAGGAAAGTGTGGGCCTGTAAATGGCGCCACGTGCTCTGTTGGAGCTTAGACAGGGATTAGTGAGGGGGAGGGAGGGATAGGCGAGAGTTGCGGTAATGAAGGGTGATGTCATGGAAGGTGAGGAGGGAGTCATGCGTGTCCATCCCGGAGGGGAGGGGGCCAGCTCGGTCTGTCATCTCGCGAGTGATGGAATTTTCCGCCTCGTTGCCAGGGTGCCCCGCGTGAGCCGGAACCCAGAGGACTTGCATACGACGAGAAGGGGGAGGGGAGCGCTCAAGGATGCTGAGCGCGGAGGAGGAGATGTGACCCTTCGCAAAGTTGTGGACTGCAGCTTTGGAGTCGCTGAATATGAAACGGACTGTGGTAGTGGCAATGGCGAGCACAATAGCTGCTTCCTCTGCGGCAGTGGACGTGGGGGCTTTTATAGTGACAACGGTCGGGGGAGAAAGTGTATGGGAAGTGGTTGCAAGGGCGTAGGCCGGTTGGGAATTGTATGGCGCTGCATCGACACACACAGCGTTAGACTGTGTGCCGTACTGGGGCCAGAGGGTAGGGGAACGGACAGAGCGGCGGGCGGCGTGATGCTCAGGGTGCATGATGAACGGGAGGGAACCACGACAACGAATTGGTAGGCGCAGGTAATTAAACGAGCCAAATAACCACCCATCCCTCGGCACTTATCCAGGCGTCAAGACAACGTGTAAACCGGCTGTCGCAGGTTTCCACGAAAAACCCTCAACTGCCCTTAACCTGAAAGACTGAGCGAAGAACGGGGGGGGGGGGGGGAGGGGGGCGCAACGATGAACGAACTAGGTGCTGCCGGATGATTTCTTTGCACAGATTCCATACCAGTTTCTTCGAGGTGGAGTGACTTCGGGTTATGGATAGCATGGGCGTGGCGTCGCGACGGAGTTGACGATGGTGATTTGCTGCTGGACAGTCTTCAGATTCCCTAGTCGACTCGCCTAGGATGACGATGGGATTAAAAGCAGATACTTTTTTAAAGTGAGGACAGAGGATCCTGATGTCAACTGAGATGTTTAACTGGCTCCTCCATGGAGTGGGCTTCCGTACCTGGAGCCGTGTAACTGAGCTAAATAAACCCTCTTTCCTTCATTTTCTGCAACCTACCGTAGTTGTAAATGGGCTTGGTAGATTCTATGCGCTGAACTCCGCCCCAGCCGCAACAGTATGCTAACACTCGCGAAAAGGCTGCGCGTGATTTTCAGAGAGGCAGTTATTGAGGTACACCATATTGCAGCTTACATTTTTGTATCCCGCAAGCATAGAGGACCTTAAGCTCAGCATGTGAAACGCCTATGAAATGATTACGTTTTTAATTCATTTGTCGAAACCTACCGACTAATCACGATCCATCATGGACCACACAACAAGGAATTTCGGCTTGCATGTTAAATCCAATGTCACATCTATGATATGTAAAAGCAGGGTAAAAAGTTAGGCTAGTGATGTGAATACAAAACAGTATATATTAAAGCGAAAGGTTTACCACGCCAGTCAGCGTTCCATTTCGGCTCGTCGCACCGTATGCCGTATACATGCAGTCGTATGCAGTATGCCATATGCCGGGGCCGACGAACAACCTCGAGCCGCCGTTGCCTAGGAACGCCGCAGCCGCGATCAAACAGATGGCACCGCCGTTGACGACTCCGCAGCCGTCGCCGCTCGCTCCACCAGACGTGCTCCGCTTGGGTAGAGGGACAGGAGGTGTCGCGTCTCGAGGGTATATATATATATATATATATATATATATATATATGCGCGCTTCGCCTCAGTGTATTTAGTCGTTATGGTCAGCGCGCGAAAGAGACGCAACCATGACAGAACGAAGCGAGGAAGAGACAACGCGCGCGCACAAGAGACGCCTGAAGAATGCGCCGCATGACACGAGAAGCGTCGCAAAAGCCTAGTCGTTACCTGAACAGCGTGTTTTGTCGGGTCTATAAAATAGAGCTAAACCAAACCCTTAACCACAAGCTAACACCACAAGCGTAGCCATGCAGATCTTGCTTTCGCAATTCACCTAGGGTTAACCAGAGCTAAACCACAGGTATTTTTTTAACCAGAGCAAGCATCCTGGACTTAAAGGGACACAAAGCTTACCAGAAAGTCAAGCTAAAGTGATAAAGCAATCCTCT